>NW_025537176.1:0-40101 GCF_020615455.1 Coregonus clupeaformis | reverse complement strand
TATACTGCTCCATACTAGAGATCTGTTTCAGACTGATATACTGCTCCGTACTGTAGAGCAACAATGCAGTTTTAAGAAAAGAAGGGAGGGACAATGCAAACAGTCCAGGTAGCCATGAATAGCTGTTCAGCAGTCTTATGGCTTGGGGGTAGAAGCTGTTAAGGAGCCTTTTGGTCCTAGACTTGGCGCTCCGGTACCGCTTGCCGTGCGGCAGCAGAGAGAACAGTCTGTGACTAGGGTGGCTGGAGTCTTTGACAATTTTTAGGGCCTTCCTCTGACACCGCCTGGTGTAGAGGTCCTGGATTTGCAGGAAGCTTGGCCCCAGTGATGTACTGGGCCGTACGCACTACCCTCTGTAGTGCCTTGCGGTCAGAGGCCAAGCAGTTGCCATACCAGGCCGTGATGCAACCAGTCAGGATTCTCTCAATGGTGCAGCTGTATATCTTTTTGAGGATCTGAGGACCCATGTCAAATCTTTTCAGTTTTCGGGGGAATAGGCTTTGTCGTGCCCTCTTCACGACTGTCTTGGTTTGTTTGGACCATGATAGTTTGTTGGTGATGTGGACACCAAGGAACTTGAAGCTCTCAACCTGTTCCACTACAGCCCCGTCGATGAGAATGGGGGCGTGCTCAGTCCTCTTTTTTTCCCTGTAGTCCACAATCATCTCCTTTGTCTTGGTCACGTTGAGGTTGTTATCCTGGCACCACATGGCCAGATCTCTGACCTCCTCCCTATAGGCTGTCTCATCATTGTCGGTGATCAGGCCTACCACTGTTGTGTCGTCGGCAAACTTAATGATGGTGTTGAGGTCGTGCCTGGCCATGCAGTCATGAGTGAACAGGGAGTACAGGAGGGGACTGAGCACGCACCCCTGAGGGGCCCCCGTGTTGAGGATCAGCGGGGCAGATGTGTTGTTACCTACCCTTACCACCTGGGGGCGGCCCGTCAGGAAGTCCAGGATCCACTTGCAGAGGGAGGTGTTTAGTCCCAGGGTCCTTAGCTTAGTGATGAGCTTTGAGGGTACTATGGTGTTGAACGCTGAGCTATAGACAATGAATAGCATTCTCACGTAGCTGTTCCTCTTGTCCAGGTGGGAATGGGCAGTGTGGAGTGCAATAGAGATTGCATCATCTGTGGATCTGTTGGGGCGGTATGCAAATTGGAGTGGGTCTAGGGTTTCTGGGATAATGGTGTTGATGTGAGCCATGACCAGCCTTTCAAAGCACTTCATGGCTCCAGACGTGAGTGCTACGGGTCAGTAGTCATTTAGGCAGGTTATCATGTGTTCTTGGTCTGCTTGAAACATGTTGGTATTACAGACTCAGTCAGGGACATGTTGAAAATGTCAGTGAAGACACTTGCCAGTTGGTCAGCGCATGCTCGGAGTACACGTCCTGGTAGTCCGTCTGGCCCTGCGGCCTTGTGAATGTTGACCTGCTTAAAAATCTTACTTACCTCGAAATAGTCTGTAATAGTTTGCAAGCCCTGCCACATCTGACGAGCGTCGGAGCCGGTGTAGTACGATTCAATCTTAGTCCTGTATTGACTCTTTGCCTTTTTGATGGTTCGTCGGAGGGCATAGCGGGATTTCTTATAAGTGTCCGGGTTTGAGTCCCACTCCTTGCAAGCGGCAGTTCTACCCTTTATCTCAGTGCGGATGTTGCCTGTAATCCATGGTTTCTGGTTGGGGTATGTACAGTGGGGAGAACAAGTATTTGATACACTGCCGATTTTGCAGGTTTTCCTACTTACAAAGCATGTAGAGGTCTGTAATCTTTATCATAGTTACACTTCAACTGTGAGAGACGGAATCTAAAACAAAAATCCAGAAAATCACATTGTATGATTTTTGAGTAATTAATTTGCATTCACTGTTGGGACGACGTCATCGATGCACTTATTGATGAAGCCAGTGACTGATGTGGTGTACTCCTCAATGTCATCAGAAGAATCCCGGAACATATTCCAGTCTGTGCTAGCAAAACAGTCCTGTAGCTTAGCATCTGCGTCATCTGACCACTTCCTTATTAACCGAGTCACTGGTGCTTCCTGCTTTAGTTTTTGCTTATAAGCAGAAATCAGGAGGATAGAATTATAGTCTGATTTGTCAAATGGAGGACGAGGGAGAGCTTTGTACGTGTCTCGCTCTCTCCTGTCCAATCAGAACCCTAACCCTCTCGCTCTCTCCTGTCCAATCAGAACCCTAACCCTCTCGCTCTCTCCTGTCCAATCAGAACCCTAACCCTCTCGCTCTCTCCTGTGCAATCAGAACCCTAACCCTCTCGCTCTCTCCTGTCCAATCAGAACCCTAACCCTCTCGCTCTCTCCTGTTCAATCAGAACCCTAACCCTCTCGCTCTCTCCTGTCCAATCAGAACCCTAACCCTCTCGCTCTCTCCTGTCCAATCAGAACCCTAACCCTCTCGCTCTCTCCTGTCCAATCAGAACCCTAACCCTCTCGCTCTCTCCTGTCCAATCAGAACCCTAACTTTCTCGCTCTCTCCTGTCCAATCAGAACCCTAACCCTCTCGCTCTCTCCTGTCCAATCAGAACCCTAACCCTCTCGCTCTCTCCTGTCCAATCAGAACCCTAATCCTAACTTTCCTGTCCAATCACAACCCTAACCTTCTATCTCTCTCTCTTGTCCAATCAGAACCCTAACCCCTCTCTCTCTCCTGTCCATTCAGAAGCACCGTACTGGACCCGACCGGACCGCATGGAGAAGAAGCTCCTCGCCATCCCAGCAGCCAATACCGTCAAGTTCCGCTGCGCTGCTGCCGGCAACCCCACACCATCCATCCATTGGCTGAAGAACGGGAAAGAGTTTAAGGGCGAGCAGAGGATGGGCGGGATCAAGGTGAGTCAGACAGCCAATTAGAAGTTAGTAGTCAGCAGAGGGTAAAACCAGAGTAGTGTCCTGTTTTAGAACATCGTCAGCGTCCCAAATGGTCCCTTTAGTGTACTACTTTGGACCAGAGTCCCATGGGCTTTGGTCAAAAGTGATGCACTATATAGGGAATATGGTGCCAGGTTACCTTCCTACTGTGTTGAGAGCCCCTGGTTGCTGACTGGTTGTGTGTTTAAAGGCTTAAGTGTAACAGGAGCTCACAGCTATTAAACGTTTACAAAGGTCACCAACATCTGCTCTACACAAGCACATATATGTTTCCCATGCCAATACCAGTTGTCTTTCTTTCTCTCTCTCTCTCTCTCTCTCTCTCTCTCTCTCTCTCTCTCTCTCTCTCTCTCTCTCTCTCTCTCTCTCTCTCTCTCTCTCTCTCTCTCTCTCAGTTCAATTTAATTTTTCAATTTAAGGGCTTTATTGGCATGGGAAACGTGTGTTAACATTGCCAAAGCAAGTGAAGTAGATAGTAAACAAAAGTGAAATAAACAATAAATATTAACATTAAACATTACACTCACAGAAGTTACAAAAGAATAAAGACATTTCAAATGTCATATTATGTCTATATACAGTGTTGTAACAATGTGCAAATAGTTAAAGTACAAATGGGAAAATAAATAAACATAAATACGGGTTGTATTTACAATGGTGTTTGTTCTTCACTGGTTGCCCTTTTCTTGTGGCAACAGGTCACAAATCTTGCTGCTGTGATGGCACGCTGTGGTATTTCACCCAGTAGATAAGGGAGTTTATCAAAATTGGGTTTGTTTTCTAATTATTTGTGGATCACTGTAATCTGAGGGAAATATGTGTCTCTAATATGGTCATACATTTGGCAGGAGGTTAGGAAGTGCAGCTCAGTTTCCACCTCATTTTGTGGGCAGTGTGCACATTGCCTGTCTTCTCTTGAGAGCCAGGGATATCACAGGGATATAGTGAAGTGAATATTAAGATATCTACCAGGGATATAGTGAAGTGAATATTAAGATATCTACCAGGGATATAGTGAAGTAAATATATCTACCAGGGATATAGTGAAGTGACTATTAAGATATCTACCAGGGATATCTACCAGGGATATAGTGAAGTGAATATTAAGATATCTACCAGGGATATAGTGAAGTGAATATTAAGATATCTACCAGGGATATAGTGAAGTGAATATTAATATATCTACCAGGGATATAGTGAAGTGACTATTAAGATATCTACCAGGGATATAGTGAAGTGAATATTAAGATATCTACCAGGGATATCACAGGGATATAGTGAAGTGACTATTAAGATATCTACCAGGGATATAGTGAAGTGAATATTAAGATATCTACCAGGGATATCACAGGGATATAGTGAAGTGACTATTAAGATATCTACCAGGGATATAGTGAAGTGAATATTAAGATATCTACCAGGGATATCACAGGGATATAGTGAAGTGAATATTAATATATCTACCAGGGATATAGTGAAGTGAATATTAAGATATCTACCAGGGATATCACAGGGATATAGTGAAGTAAATATTAAGATATCTACCCGGGATATCACAGGGATATAGTGAAGTGAATATTAAGATATCTACCAGGGATATCACAGGGATATAGTGAAGTGAATATTAAGATATCTACCAGGGATATCACAGGGATTAGTGAAGTGAATATTAAGATATCTACCAGGGATATCACAGGGATATAGTGAAGTGACTATTAAGATATCTACCAGGGATATCACAGGGATATAGTGAAGTGAATATTAAGATATCTACCAGGGATATAGTGAAGTGACTATTAAGATATCTACCAGGGATATCACAGGGATATAGTGAAGTGAATATTAAGATACAGTGCCCTCCACTATTATTGGCACCCCTGTTTAAGATGTGGTCGAGGACTTCCAAAAATTCTCATATTTTTTTAAACAACATAGAACCCAAATGCAAAAAAATAGAAAAATCCAACCTTTTATTTAAGTACATTACTTTGGTGGTAAAAAAAAAAATCACACATTTAGAAAAGAAAAACTTGAAATCATGTGTCCCACAATTATTGGCACCCCTAACAATTCCGCTGAAAATTTTAATTAATTTTTTTAAAAATATATTTTTCTGTAGTTGCTAAAGTTGGTCAGGGCATCTAATTAATTTAATTAGTAATTCATGACTTCCTGTTTCCCTGGGGTATAAATATGACGTGACACAGAGGCCTAATTCTCTTACCCATTTGTCAACATGGCAAAGACAAGAGAACACACCATTCAAGTAAGGCAGATTTGTGTCGACCTTCATAAGTCAGGCAATGGCTACAAGAAAATAGCCACTCGCCTTAACTTGCCCGTATCTACAGTCAGAGGAATCATTAAGAAGTTTAAAACAACTGGAACAGTGACAAACAAGGCTGGAAGAGGTCCCATGTTTATCTTGCCAAAGCACAGTGAGGAGGATGGTAAGAGAAGTAAAAAAAAGTCCTAAGCTCACTGTCACAGAATTGCATCAAAGAGTGGCATCTTGGGGTCACAAAGTCTCCAAAATAACCATCAGACGCTCTCTACATGCCAACAAGCTGTTTGGGAGGCATGCAAGGAAAAAGCCTTTTCTCACTAACACTCACAAACGCAAACGTCTGGAGTTTGCTAAGCGGCACTGGGACTTCAACTGGGATCGTGTGCTTTGGTCAGATGAGACTAAGATTGAGCTTTTTGGCAACAAACACTCTAAGTGGGTCTGGCGTAAAACAAAAGATGAGTATGCCGAAAAGCACCTCATGTCCACCGTGAAGTATGGTGGAGGATCTGTGATGCTGTGGGCCTGTTTCTCTTCCAAAGGCCCTGGGAACCTTGTTAGGGTGCATGGCATTATGAACGCTTTGAACTACCAGGACATTTTAAATAAAAACCTGATGGCCTCTGCCAGAAAGCTGAAGATGGGTCGTCATTGGGTCTTTCAGCAGGATAATGATCCAAAGCATGTGGCAAAATCTACACAAAAATGGTTCAGCAGTCACAATCTCAAGGTCCTCCCATGGCCATCTCAGTCCCCAGACCTCAACCCAATCGAAAACCTGTGGGGCGAGCTAAAGAGGAGAGTGCATAAGAGAGGACCCAGGACACTGGATGATCTAGAAAGATTGTGCAAAGAAGAATGGTCAAAGATCCCTCTCTCTGTGTTCTCCAATCTTGTGAAATGTTATAGGAGGAGATTAAGTGCTGTATTGTTGGCAAAAGGGGGTTGTACAAAGTATTAACATCAGGGGTGCCAATAATTGTGGGACACATGATTTCAAGTTTTTTTTTTTTTATGTGTGATTTTTTTTTTTTACACCAAAGTAATGTATTTAAATAAAAGGTTGGATTTTTCTCTTTTTTTGCATTTGGGTTCTATGTTGTTTAAAAAAAAAGGAGAATATTTGGAAGTCCTCGACCACATCTTAAACAGGGGTGCCAATAATTGTGGAGGGCACTGTATCTACCAGGGATATAGTGAAGTGACTATTAAGATATCTACCAGGGATATAGTGAAGTGAATATTAAGATATCTACCAGGGATATCACAGGGATATAGTGAAGTGACTATTAAGATATTTACTAGTGGTTGTATGAAAGACTCCACATCACTCTGAACTCTTCCCCCTCTGAGTGTTTTTAATATGATTAGCCTCTCCCCTGTTCCCCTGTGTACCCACTGTTGGCCACAAAGACCTG
This sequence comes from Coregonus clupeaformis, assembly GCF_020615455.1. NCBI lineage: Eukaryota > Metazoa > Chordata > Actinopteri > Salmoniformes > Salmonidae > Coregonus > Coregonus clupeaformis. The sequence goes on along the minus strand of NW_025537176.1, from coordinate 33,500 downwards.
ACCCCCTAACCCCAGCTACTGTCAGACTGTTCCCCTGGGTGGGTTCAGGACGGGGCTGTGACAGCCTGACAGTAGCTGGGTGGGTTCAGGACGGGGCTGTGACAGTCTGACAGTAGCTGGGTGGGTTAGGAACGGGGCTGTGACAGCCTGACAGTAGCTGGGTGGGTTCAGGACGGGGCTGTGACAGCCTGACAGTAGCTGGGTGGGTTAGGAACGGGGCTGTGACAGTCTGACAGTAGCTGGGTGGGTTCAGGACGGGGCTGTGGCAGCCTGACAGTAGCTGGGTGGGTTCAGGACGGGGCTGTGACAGTCTGACAGTAGCTGGGTGGGTTCAGGACGGGGCTGTGACAGCCTGACAGTAGCTGGGTGGGTTCAGGACGGGGCTGTGACAGTCTGACAGTAGCTGGGTGGGTTCAGGACGGGGCTGTGACAGCCTGACGGTAGCTGGGTGGGTTAGGAACGGGGCTGTGACAGCCTGACAGTAGCTGGGTGGGTTAGGAACGGGGCTGTGACAGTCTGACAGTAGCTGGGTGGGTTAGGAACGGGGCTGTGACAGCCTGACAGTAGCTGGGTGGGTTAGGAACGGGGCTGTGACAGCCTGACAGTAGCTGGGTGGGTTCAGGACGGGGCTGTGACAGCCTGACAGTAGCTGGGTGGGTTCAGGACGGGGCTGTGACAGTCTGACAGTAGCTGGGTGGGTTCAGGACGGGGCTGTGACAGCCTGACAGTAGCTGGGTGGGTTAGGAACGGGGCTGTGACAGCCTGGCAGTAGCTGGGTGGGTTAGGAACGGGGCTGTGACAGCCTGACAGTAGCTGGGTGGGTTAGGAACGGGGCTGTGACAGCCTGACAGTAGCTGGGTGGGTTAGGAACGGGGCTGTGACAGCCTGACAGTAGCTGGGTGGGTTAGGAACGGGGCTGTGGCAGCCTGACAGTAGCTGGGTGGGTTAGGAACGGGGCTGTGACAGTCTGACAGTAGCTGGGTGGGTTCAGGACGGGGCTGTGACAGCCTGACAGTAGCTGGGTGGGTTAGGAACGGGGCTGTGACAGCCTGACAGTAGCTGGGTGGGTTAGGAACGGGGCTGTGACAGCCTGACAGTAGCTGGGTGGGTTAGGAACGGGGCTGTGACAGTCTGACAGTAGCTGGGTGGGTTCAGGACGGGGCTGTGACAGCCTGACAGTAGCTGGGTGGGTTAGGAACGGGGCTGTGACAGCCTGACAGTAGCTGGGTGGGTTCAGGACGGGGCTGTGACAGCCTGACAGTAGCTGGGTGGGTTCAGGACGGGGCTGTGACAGTCTGACAGTAGCTGGGTGGGTTCAGGACGGGGCTGTGACAGCCTGACAGTAGCTGGGTGGGTTCAGGACGGGGCTGTGACAGCCTGACAGTAGCTGGGTGGGTTCAGGACGGGGCTGTGACAGCCTGACAGTAGCTGGGTGGGTTCAGGACGGGGCTGTGACAGCCTGACAGTAGCTGGGTGGGTTAGGAACGGGGCTGTGACAGCCTGACAGTAGCTGGGTGGGTTAGGAACGGGGCTGTGACAGCCTGACAGTAGCTGGGTGGGTTCAGGACGGGGGCTGTGACAGCCTGACAGTAGCTGGGTGGGTTCAGGACGGGGCTGTGACAGTCTGACAGTAGCTGGGTGGGTTCAGGAGCGGGGCTGTGACAGCCTGACAGTAGCTGGGTGGGTTAGGAAGCGGGGCTGTGAGCAGCCTGACAGTAGCTGGGTGGGTTCAGGACGGGGCTGTGACAGCCTGACAGTAGCTGGGTGGGTTCAGGACGGGGCTGTGACAGCCTGACAGTAGCTGGGTGGGTTCAGGACGGGGCTGTGACAGTCTGACAGTAGCGTGGGTGGGTTAGGAACGGGGCTGTGACAGTCTGACAGTAGCTGGGTGGGTTCAGGACGGGGCTGTGACAGCCTGACAGTAGCTGGGTGGGTTAGGAACGGGGCTGTGACAGCCTGACAGTAGCTGGGTGGGTTCCGGACGGGGCTGTGACAGCCTGACAGTAGCTGGGTGGGTTCAGGACGGGGCTGTGACAGCCTGACAGTAGCTGGGTGGGTTAGGAACGGGGCTGTGACAGTCTGACAGTAGCTGGGTGGGTTCAGGACGGGGCTGTGGCAGCCTGACAGTAGCTGGGTGGGTTCAGGACGGGGCTGTGACAGTCTGACAGTAGCTGGGTGGGTTCAGGACGGGGCTGTGACAGCCTGACAGTAGCTGGGTGGGTTAGGAACGGGGCTGTGACAGCCTGACAGTAGCTGGGTGGGTTAGGAACGGGGCTGTGACAGTCTGACAGTAGCTGGGTGGGTTAGGAACGGGGCTGTGACAGCCTGACAGTAGCTGGGTGGGTTAGGAACGGGGCTGTGACAGCCTGACAGTAGCTGGGTGGGTTCAGGACGGGGCTGTGACAGCCTGACAGTAGCTGGGTGGGTTCAGGACGGGGCTGTGACAGTCTGACAGTAGCTGGGTGGGTTCAGGACGGGGCTGTGACAGCCTGACAGTAGCTGGGTGGGTTAGGAACGGGGCTGTGACAGCCTGACAGTAGCTGGGTGGGTTAGGAACGGGCTGTGACAGCCTGACAGTAGCTGGGTGGGTTCAGGACGGGGCTGTGACAGCCTGACAGTAGCTGGGTGGGTTCAGGACGGGGCTGTGACAGCCTGACAGTAGCTGGGTGGGTTCAGGACGGGGCTGTGACAGCCTGACAGTAGCTGGGTGGGTTAGGAACGGGGCTGTGACAGCCTGACAGTAGCTGGGTGGGTTAGGAACGGGGCTGTGACAGCCTGACAGTAGCTGGGTGGGTTCAGGACGGGGCTGTGACAGCCTGACAGTAGCTGGGTGGGTTAGGAACGGGGCTGTGACAGCCTGACAGTAGCTGGGTGGGTTCAGGACGGGGCTGTGACAGCCTGACAGTAGCTGGGTGGGTTCAGAGACGGGGCTGTGACAGCCTGACAGTAGCTGGGTGGGTTAGGAACGGGGCTGTGACAGTCTGACAGTAGCTGGGTGGGTTCAGGACGGGGCTGTGGCAGCCTGACAGTAGCTGGGTGGGTTCAGGACGGGGCTGTGACAGTCTGACAGTAGCTGGGTGGGTTCAGGACGGGGCTGTGACAGCCTGACAGTAGCTGGGTGGGTTAGGAACGGGGCTGTGACAGCCTGACAGTAGCTGGGTGGGTTAGGAACGGGGCTGTGACAGTCTGACAGTAGCTGGGTGGGTTAGGAACGGGGCTGTGACAGCCTGACAGTAGCTGGGTGGGTTAGGAACGGGGCTGTGACAGCCTGACAGTAGCTGGGTGGGTTCAGGACGGGGCTGTGACAGCCTGACAGTAGCTGGGTGGGTTCAGGACGGGGCTGTGACAGTCTGACAGTAGCTGGGTGGGTTCAGGACGGGGCTGTGACAGCCTGACAGTAGCTGGGTGGGTTAGGAACGGGGCTGTGACAGCCTGACAGTAGCTGGGTGGGTTAGGAACGGGGCTGTGACAGCCTGACAGTAGCTGGGTGGGTTCAGGACGGGGCTGTGACAGCCTGACAGTAGCTGGGTGGGTTCAGGACGGGGCTGTGACAGCCTGACAGTAGCTGGGTGGGTTCAGGGCCGGGCTGTGACAGCCTGACAGTAGCTGGGTGGGTTAGGAACGGGGCTGCGACAGCCTGACAGTAGCTGGGTGGGTTAGGAACGGGGCTGTGACAGCCTGACAGTAGCTGGGTGGGTTCAGGACGGGGCTGTGACAGCCTGACAGTAGCTGGGTGGGTTCAGGGCGGGGCTGTGACAGTCTGACAGTAGCTGGGTGGGTTCAGGACGGGGCTGTGACAGCCTGACAGTAGCTGGGTGGGTTAGGAACGGGGCTGTGACAGCCTGACAGTAGCTGGGTGGGTTCAGGAGCGGGGCTGTGACAGCCTGACAGTAGCTGGGTGGGTTCAGGGACGGGGCTGTGACAGCCTGACAGTAGCTGGGTGGGTTCAGGACGGGGCTGTGACAGTCTGACAGTAGCTGGGTGGGTTAGGAACGGGGGCTGTGACAGTCTGACAGTAGCTGGGTGGGTTCAGGACGGGGCTGTGACAGCCTGACAGTAGCTGGGTGGGTTAGGAACGGGGCTGTGACAGCCTGACAGTAGCTGGGTGGGTTCAGGACGGGGCTGTGACAGCCTGACAGTAGCTGGGTGGGTTCAGGGACGGGGCTGTGACAGCCTGACAGTAGCTGGGTGGGTTAGGAACGGGGCTGTGACAGTCTGACAGTAGCTGGGTGGGTTCAGGACGGGGCTGTGGCAGCCTGACAGTAGCTGGGTGGGTTCAGGACGGGGCTGTGACAGTCTGACAGTAGCTGGGTGGGTTCAGGACGGGGCTGTGACAGCCTGACAGTAGCTGGGTGGGTTAGGAACGGGCTGTGACAGCCTGACAGTAGCTGGGTGGGTTAGGAACGGGGCTGTGACAGTCTGACAGTAGCTGGGTGGGTTAGGAACGGGGCTGTGACAGCCTGACAGTAGCTGGGTGGGTTAGGAACGGGGCTGTGACAGCCTGACAGTAGCTGGGTGGGTTCAGGACGGGGCTGTGACAGCCTGACAGTAGCTGGGTGGGTTCAGGACGGGGCTGTGACAGTCTGACAGTAGCTGGGTGGGTTCAGAACGGGGCTGTGACAGCCTGACAGTAGCTGGGTGGGTTAGGAACGGGGCTGTGACAGCCTGACAGTAGCTGGGTGGGTTAGGAACGGGGCTGTGACAGCCTGACAGTAGCTGGGTGGGTTAGGAACGGGGCTGTGGCAGTCTGACAGTAGCTGGGTGGGTTAGAAACGGGGCTGTGACAGCCTGACAGTAGCTGGGTGGGTTAGGAACGGGGCTGTGACAGTCTGACAGTAGCTGGGTGGGTTCAGGACGGGGCTGTGACAGCCTGACAGTAGCTGGGTGGGTTAGGAACGGGCTGTGACAGCCTGACAGTAGCTGGGTGGGTTCAGGAGCGGGGCTGTGACAGCCTGACAGTAGCTGGGTGGGGTTCAGGGACGGGGCTGTGACAGTCTGACAGTAGCTGGGTGGGTTCAGGACGGGGCTGTGACAGCCTGACAGTAGCTGGGTGGGTTCAGGACGGGGCTGTGACAGCCTGACAGTAGCTGGGTGGGTTCAGGACGGGGCTGTGACAGCCTGACAGTAGCTGGGTGGAGTTCAGGACGGGGCTGTGACAGCCTGACAGTAGCTGGGTGGGTTAGGAGCGGGGCTGTGACAGCCTGACAGTAGCTGGGTGGGTTAGGAACGGGGCTGTGACAGCCTGACAGTAGCTGGGTGGGTTCAGGACGGGGCTGTGACAGCCTGACAGTAGCTGGGTGGGTTCAGGACGGGGCTGTGACAGTCTGACAGTAGCTGGGTGGGTTCAGGACGGGGCTGTGACAGCCTGACAGTAGCTGGGTGGGTTAGGAACGGGGCTGTGACAGCCTGACAGTAGCTGGGTGGGTTCAGGACGGGGCTGTGACAGCCTGACAGTAGCTGGGTGGGTTCAGGACGGGGCTGTGACAGCCTGACAGTAGCTGGGTGGGTTCAGGACGGGGCTGTGACAGTCTGACAGTAGCTGGGTGGGTTAGGAACGGGGCTGTGACAGTCTGACAGTAGCTGGGTGGGTTCAGGACGGGGCTGTGACAGCCTGACAGTAGCTGGGTGGGTTAGGAACGGGGCTGTGACAGCCTGACAGTAGCTGGGTGGGTTCAGGACGGGGCTGTGACAGCCTGACAGTAGCTGGGTGGGTTCAGGACGGGGCTGTGACAGCCTGACAGTAGCTGGGTGGGTTAGGAACGGGGCTGTGACAGTCTGACAGTAGCTGGGTGGGTTCAGGACGGGGCTGTGGCAGCCTGACAGTAGCTGGGTGGGTTCAGGACGGGGCTGTGACAGTCTGACAGTAGCTGGGTGGGTTCAGGACGGGGCTGTGACAGCCTGACAGTAGCTGGGTGGGTTAGGAACGGGGCTGTGACAGCCTGACAGTAGCTGGGTGGGTTAGGAACGGGGCTGTGACAGTCTGACAGTAGCTGGGTGGGTTAGGAACGGGGCTGTGACAGCCTGACAGTAGCTGGGTGGGTTAGGAACGGGGCTGTGACAGCCTGACAGTAGCTGGGTGGGTTCAGGACGGGGCTGTGACAGCCTGACAGTAGCTGGGTGGGTTCAGGACGGGGCTGTGACAGTCTGACAGTAGCTGGGTGGGTTCAGGGCGGGGCTGTGACAGCCTGACAGTAGCTGGGTGGGTTAGGAACGGGCTGTGACAGCCTGACAGTAGCTGGGTGGGTTAGGAACGGGGCTGTGACAGCCTGACAGTAGCTGGGTGGGTTAGGAACGGGGCTGTGGCAGTCTGACAGTAGCTGGGTGGGTTAGGAACGGGGCTGTGACAGCCTGACAGTAGCTGGGTGGGTTAGGAACGGGGCTGTGACAGTCTGACAGTAGCTGGGTGGGTTCAGGACGGGGCTGTGGCAGCCTGACAGTAGCTGGGTGGGTTCAGGCGGGGCTGTGACAGTCTGACAGTAGCTGGGTGGGTTCAGGGCGGGGCTGTGACAGCCTGACAGTAGCTGGGTGGGTTCAGGGCGGGGCTGTGACAGTCTGACAGTAGCTGGGTGGGTTCAGGACGGGGCTGTGACAGCCTGACAGTAGCTGGGTGGGTTCAGAACGGGGCTGTGACAGTCTGACAGTAGCTGGGTGGGTTCAGGGACGGGGCTGTGACAGCCTGACAGTAGCTGGGTGGGTTAGGAACGGGGCTGTGACAGCCTGACAGTAGCTGGGTGGGTTAGGAACGGGGCTGTGACAGTCTGACAGTAGCTGGGTGGGTTAGGAACGGGGCTGTGACAGCCTGACAGTAGCTGGGTGGGTTAGGAACGGGGCTGTGACAGCCTGACAGTAGCTGGGTGGGTTCAGGACGGGGCTGTGACAGCCTGACAGTAGCTGGGTGGGTTCAGGACGGGGCTGTGACAGTCTGACAGTAGCTGGGTGGGTTCAGGAACGGGGCTGTGACAGCCTGACAGTAGCTGGAGTGGGTTAGAACGGGCTGTGACGCCTACAGTAGCTGGGTGGGTTAGGAACGGGGCTGTGACAGCCTGACAGTAGCTGGGTGGGTTAGGAACGGGGGCTGTGGCAGTCTGACAGTAGCTGGGTGGGTTAGGAACGGGGCTGTGACAGCCTGACAGTAGCTGGGTGGGTTAGAAACGGGGCTGTGACAGCCTGACAGTAGCTGGGTGGGTTAGGAACGGGGCTGTGGCAGCCTGACAGTAGCTGGGTGGGTTAGGAACGGGGCTGTGACAGTCTGACAGTAGCTGGGTGGGTTCAGGACGGGGCTGTGACAGCCTGACAGTAGCTGGGTGGGTTAGGAACGGGGCTGTGACAGCCTGACAGTAGCTGGGTGGGTTAGGAACGGGGGCTGTGACAGCCTGACAGTAGCTGGGTGGGTTAGGAACGGGGCTGTGACAGCCTGACATTAGCTGGGTGGGTTAGGAACGGGGCTGTGACAGTCTGACAGTAGCTGGGTGGGTTCAGGACGGGGCTGTGACAGCCTGACAGTAGCTGGGTGGGTTAGGAACAGGGGCTGTGACAGCCTGACAGTAGCTGGGTGGGTTCAGGGCGGGGCTGTGACAGCCTGACAGTAGCTGGGTGGGTTCAGGACGGGGCTGTGACAGCCTGACAGTAGCTGGGTGGGTTCAGGACGGGGCTGTGACAGTCTGACAGTAGCTGGGTGGGTTAGAAACGGGGCTGTGACAGTCTGACAGTAGCTGGGTGGGTTCAGGACGGGGCTGTGACAGCCTGACAGTAGCTGGGTGGGTTAGGAACGGGGCTGTGACAGCCTGACAGTAGCTGGGTGGGTTCAGGACGGGGCTGTGACAGCCTGACAGTAGCTGGGTGGGTTCAGGACGGGGCTGTGACAGCCTGACAGTAGCTGGGTGGGTTAGGAACGGGGCTGTCCGACAGTCTGACAGTAGCTGGTGGGTTCAGGACGGGGCTGTGGCAGCCTGACAGTAGCTGGGTGGGTTCAGGGACGGGGCTGTGACAGTCTGACAGTAGCTGGGTGGGTTCAGGACGGGGCTGTGACAGCCTGACAGTAGCTGGGTGGGTTAGGAACGGGCTGTGACAGCCTGACAGTAGCTGGGTGGGTTAGGAACGGGGCTGTGACAGTCTGACAGTAGCTGGGTGGGTTAGGAACGGGGCTGTGACAGCCTGACAGTAGCTGGGTGGGTTAGGAACGGGGCTGTGACAGCCTGACAGTAGCTGGGTGGGTTCAGGGACGGGGCTGTGACAGCCTGACAGTAGCTGGGTGGGTTCAGGACGGGGCTGTGACAGTCTGACAGTAGCTGGGTGGGTTCAGGACGGGGCTGTGACAGCCTGACAGTAGCTGGGTGGGATTAGGAACGGGGCTGTGACAGCCTGACAGTAGCTGGGTGGGTTAGGAACGGGCTGTGACAGCCTGACAGTAGCTGGGTGGGTTAGGAGCGGGGCTGTGGCAGTCTGACAGTAGCTGGGTGGGTTAGGAACGGGGCTGTGACAGCCTGACAGTAGCTGGGTGGGTTAGGAACGGGGCTGTGACAGTCTGACAGTAGCTGGGTGGGTTCAGGACGGGGCTGTGGCAGCCTGACAGTAGCTGGGTGGGTTCAGGACGGGGCTGTGACAGTCTGACAGTAGCTGGGTGGGTTCAGGAGCGGGGCTGTGACAGCCTGACAGTAGCTGGGTGGGTTCAGGACGGGGCTGTGACAGTCTGACAGTAGCTGGGTGGGTTCAGGACGGGCTGTGACAGCCTGACAGTAGCTGGGTGGGTTAGAAGCGGGGCTGTGACAGCCTGACAGTAGCTGGGTGGGTTAGGAGCACGGGCTGTGACAGTCTGACAGTAGCTGGGTGGGTTAGGAACGGCTGTGACAGCCTGACAGTAGCTGGGTGGGTTAGGAACGGGGCTGTGACAGCCTGACAGTAGCTGGAGTGGGTTCAGGACGGGGCTGTGACAGCCTGACAGTAGCTGGGTGGGTTCAGGACGGGGCTGTGACAGTCTGACAGTAGCTGGGTGGGTTCAGGACGGGGCTGTGACAGCCTGACAGTAGCTGGGTGGGTTAGGAACGGGGCTGTGACAGCCTGACAGTAGCTGGGTGGGTTAGGAACGGGGCTGTGACAGCCTGACAGTAGCTGGGTGGGTTAGGAACGGGGCTGTGGCAGTCTGACAGTAGCTGGGTGGGTTAGGAACGGGGCTGTGACAGCCTGACAGTAGCTGGGTGGGTTAGGAACGGGGCTGTGACAGCCTGACAGTAGCTGGGTGGGTTAGGAACGGGGCTGTGGCAGCCTGACAGTAGCTGGGTGGGTTAGGAACGGGGCTGTGACAGTCTGACAGTAGCTGGGTGGGTTCAGGACGGGGCTGTGACAGCCTGACAGTAGCTGGGTGGGTTAGGAACGGGGCTGTGACAGCCTGACAGTAGCTGGGTGGGTTAGGAACGGGGCTGTGACAGCCTGACAGTAGCTGGGTGGGTTAGGAACGGGGCTGTGACAGCCTGACATTAGCTGGGTGGGTTAGGAACGGGGCTGTGACAGTCTGACAGTAGCTGGGTGGGTTCAGGACGGGGCTGTGACAGCCTGACAGTAGCTGGGTGGGTTAGGAACGGGGCTGTGACAGCCTGACAGTAGCTGGGTGGGTTCAGGACGGGGCTGTGACAGCCTGACAGTAGCTGGGTGGGTTCAGGACGGGGCTGTGACAGTCTGACAGTAGCTGGGTGGGTTCAGGACGGGGCTGTGACAGCCTGACAGTAGCTGGGTGGGTTCAGGAGCGGGGCTGTGACAGCCTGACAGTAGCTGGGTGGGTTCAGGAGCGGGCTGTGACAGCCTGACAGTAGCTGGGTGGGTTCAGGACGGGGCTGTGACAGCCTGACAGTAGCTGGGTGGGTTAGGAACGGGGCTGTGACAGCCTGACAGTAGCTGGGTGGGTTAGGAACGGTGCTGTGACAGCCTGACAGTAGCTGGTTGGGTTCAGGACGGGGCTGTGACAGCCTGACAGTAGCTGGGTGGGTTCAGGGCGGGGCTGTGACAGTCTGACAGTAGCTGGGTGGGTTCAGGGACGGGGCTGTGACAGCCTGACAGTAGCTGGGGTGGGTTAGGAACGGGGCTGTGACAGCCTGACAGTAGCTGGGTGGGTTCAGGACGGGGCTGTGACAGCCTGACAGTAGCTGGGTGGGTTCAGGGGCGGGGCTGTGACAGCCTGACAGTAGCTGGGTGGGTTCAGGACGGGGCTGTGACAGTCTGACAGTAGCTGGGTGGGTTAGGAACAGGGCTGTGGCAGCCTGACAGTAGCTGGGTGGGTTAGGAACGGGGCTGTGACAGTCTGACAGTAGCTGGGTGGGTTAGGAACGGGGCTGTGACAGTCTGACAGTAGCTGGGTGGGTTAGGAACGGGGCTGTGACAGTCTGACAGTAGCTGGGTGGGTTCAGGACGGGGCTGTGACAGCCTGACAGTAGCTGGGTGGGTTAGGAACGGGGCTGTGACAGTCTGACAGTAGCTGGGTGGGTTAGGAACGGGGCTGTGACAGTCTGACAGTAGCTGGGTGGGTTCAGGACGGGGCTGTGACAGTCTGACAGTAGCTGGGTGGGTTCAGGACGGGGCTGTGACAGCCTGACAGTAGCTGGGTGGGTTCAGGACGGGGCTGTGACAGCCTGACAGTAGCTGGGTGGGTTCAGGACGGGGCTGTGACAGCCTGACAGTAGCTGGGTGGGTTCAGGACGGGGCTGTGACAGCCTGACAGTAGCTGGGTGGGTTAGGAACGGGGCTGTGACAGCCTGACAGTAGCTGGGTGGGTTAGGAACGGGCTGTGACAGCCTGACAGTAGCTGGGTGGGTTCAGGACGGGGCTGTGACAGCCTGACAGTAGCTGGGTGGGTTCAGGACGGGGCTGTGACAGTCTGACAGTAGCTGGGTGGGTTCAGGACGGGGCTGTGACAGCCTGACAGTAGCTGGGTGGGTTAGGAACGGGGCTGTGACAGCCTGACAGTAGCTGGGTGGGTTCAGGACGGGGCTGTGACAGCCTGACAGTAGCTGGGTGGGTTCAGGACGGGGCTGTGACAGCCTGACAGTAGCTGGGTGGGTTCAGGACGGGGCTGTGACAGTCTGACAGTAGCTGGGTGGGTTAGGAACAGGGCTGTGGCAGCCTGACAGTAGCTGGGTGGGTTAGAACGGGGCTGTGACAGTCTGACAGTAGCTGGGTGGGTTAGGAACGGGGCTGTGACAGTCTGACAGTAGCTGGGTGGGTTAGGAACGGGCTGTGACAGTCTGACAGTAGCTGGGTGGGTTCAGGACGGGGCTGTGACAGCCTGACAGTAGCTGGGTGGGTTAGGAACGGGGCTGTGACAGTCTGACAGTAGCTGGGTGGGTTAGGAACGGGGCTGTGACAGTCTGACAGTAGCTGGGTGGGTTCAGGACGGGGCTGTGACAGTCTGACAGTAGCTGGGTGGGTTAGGAACGGGGCTGTGACAGTCTGACAGTAGCTGGGTGGGTTCAGGACGGGGCTGTGACAGTCTGACAGTAGCTGGGTGGGTTCAGGACGGGGCTGTGACAGTCTGACAGTAGCTGGGTGGGTTAGGAACGGGGCTGTGACAGCCTGACAGTAGCTTGGTGGGTTCAGGACGGGGCTGTGACAGTCTGACAGTAGCTGGGTGGGTTCAGGACGGGGCTGTGACAGCCTGACAGTAGCTGGGTGGGTTCAGGACGGGGCTGTGACAGCCTGACAGTAGCTGGGTGGGTTCAGGACGGGGCTGTGACAGCCTGACAGTAGCTGGGTGGGTTCAGGACGGGGCTGTGACAGTCTGACAGTAGCTGGGTGGGTTAGGAACGGGGCTGTGGCAGCCTGACAGTAGCTGGGTGGGTTAGGAACGGGGCCGTGACAGCCTGACAGTAGCTGGGTGGGTTAGGAACGGGGCTGTGACAGCCTGACAGTAGCTGGGTGGGTTCAGGACGGGGCTGTGGCAGCCTGACTGTAGCTGGGTGGGTTAGGAACGGGGCTGTGACAGCCTGACAGTAGCTGGGTGGGTTAGGAACGGGGCTGTGACAGTCTGACAGTAGCTGGGTGGGTTCAGGACGGGGCTGTGGCAGCCTGACAGTAGCTGGGTGGGTTAGGAACGGGGCTGTGACAGCCTGACAGTAGCTGGGTGGGTTAGGAACGGGGCTGTGACAGCCTGACAGTAGCTGGGTGGGTTCAGGACGGGGCTGTGACAGTCTGACAGTAGCTGGGTGGGTTAGGAACGGGGCTGTGACAGCCTGACAGTAGCTGGGTGGGTTAGGAACGGGGCTGTGACAGTCTGACAGTAGCTGGGTGGGTTAGGAACGGGGCTGTGACAGCCTGACAGTAGCTGGGTGGGTTCAGGACGGGGCTGTGACAGTCTGACAGTAGCTGGGTGGGTTAGGAACGGGGCTGTGACAGTCTGACAGTAGCTGGGTGGGTTCAGGACGGGGCTGTGACAGCCTGACAGTAGCTGGGTGGGTTAGGAACGGGGCTGTGACAGCCTGACAGTAGCTGGGTGGGTTCAGGACGGGGCTGTGACAGCCTGACAGTAGCTGGGTGGGTTAGGAACGGGGCTGTGACAGCCTGACAGTAGCTGGGTGGGTTCAGGACGGGGCTGTGACAGCCTGACAGTAGCTGGGTGGGTTCACGACGGGGCTGTGACAGCCTGACAGTAGCTGGGTGGGTTAGGAACGGGGCTGTGGCAGCCTGACAGTAGCTGGGTGGGTTCAGGACGGGGCTGTGGCAGCCTGACAGTAGCTGGGTGGGTTAGGAACGGGGCTGTGGCAGCCTGACAGTAGCTGGGTGGGTTCAGGACGGGGCTGTGACAGCCTGACAGTAGCTGGGTGGGTTCAGGACGGGGCTGTGACAGCCTGACAGTAGCTGGGTGGGTTCAGGACGGGACTGTGACAGCCTGACAGTAGCTGGGTGGGTTCAGGACGGGGCTGTGGCAGCTTGACAGTAGCTGGGTGGGTTAGGAACAGGGCTGTGACAGCCTGACAGTAGCTGGGTGGGTTAGGGACGGGGCTGTGACAGCCTGACAGTAGCTGGGTGGGTTCAGGACGGGGCTGTGACAGCCTGACAGTAGCTGGGTGGGTTAGGAACGGGGCTGTGACAGCCTGACAGTTGCTGGGTGGGTTAGGAACGGGGCTGTGGCAGCCTGACAGTAGCTGGGTGGGTTAGGAACAGGGCTGTGGCAGCCTGACAGTAGCTGGGTGGGTTAGGAACGGGGCTATGACAGCCTGACAGTAGCTGGGTGGGTTCAGGACGGGGCTGTGACAGCCTGACAGTAGCTGGGTGGGTTAGGAACGGGGCTGTGACAGTCTGACAGTAGCTGGGTGGGTTAGGAACGGGGCTGTGACAGCCTGACAGTAGCTGGGTGGGTTCAGGACGGGGCTGTGACAGCCTGACAGTAGCTGGGTGGGTTAGGAACGGGGCTGTGACAGCCTGACAGTAGCTGGGTGGGTTCAGGACGGGACTGTGACAGCCTGACAGTAGCTGGGTGGGTTCAGGACGGGGCTGTGGCAGCCTGACAGTAGCTGGGTGGGTTCAGGACGGGGCTGTGACAGCCTGACAGTAGCTGGGTGGGTTCAGGACGGGGCTGTGACAGCCTGACAGTAGCTGGGTGGGTTAGGAACGGGGCTGTGACAGCCTGACAGTAGCTGGGTGGGTTCAGGACGGGGCTGTGACAGTCTGACAGTAGCTGGGTGGGTTAGGAACGGGGCTGTGACAGCCTGACAGTAGCTGGGTGGGTTTAGGAACGGGGCTGTGACAGCCTGACAGTAGCTGGGTGGGTTCAGGACGGGGCTGTGACAGCCTGACAGTAGCTGGGTGGGTTTAGGAACGGGGCTGTGACAGCCTGACAGTAGCTGGGTGGGTTCAGGAGCGGGGCTGTGACAGCCTGACAGTAGCTGGGTGGGTTTAGAAACGGGGCTGTGACAGCCTGACAGTAGCTGGGTGGGTTAGGAATCGGGGCTGTGGCAGCCTGACAGTAGCTGGGTGGGTTCAGGACGGGGGCTGTGGCAGCCTGACAGTAGCTGGGTGGGTTAGGAATGGGGCTGTGGCAGCCTGACAGTAGCTGGGTGGGTTCAGGACGGGGCTGTGACAGCCTGACAGTAGCTGGGTGGGTTCAGGACGGGGCTGTGACAGCCTGACAGTAGCTGGGTGGGTTCAGGACGGGGCTGTGACAGCCTGACAGTAGCTGGGTGGGTTCAGGACGGGGCTGTGGCAGCCTGACAGTAGCAGGGTGGGTTAGGAACAGGGCTGTGACAGCCTGACAGTAGCTGGGTGGGTTAGGAACGGGGCTGTGACAGCCTGACAGTAGCTGAGTGGGTTAGGGACGGGGCTGTGACAGCCTGACAGTAGCTGGGTGGGTTCAGGACGGGGCTGTGACAGCCTGACAGTAGCTGGGTGGGTTAGGAACGGGGCTGTGACAGTCTGACAGTAGCTGGGTGGGTTAGGAACAGGGCTGTGACAGCCTGACAGTAGCTGGGTGGGTTAGGAACGGGGCTGTGACAGCCTGACAGTGGCTGGGTGGGTTAGGAACGGGGCTGTGACAGCCTGACAGTGGCTGGGTGGGTTAGGAACGGGCTGTGGCAGCCTGACAGTAGCTGGGTGGGTTAGGAACAGGGCTGTGGCAGCCTGACAGTAGCTGGGTGGGTTAGGAACGGGGCTGTGACAGCCTGACAGTGGCTGGGTGGGTTAGGAACGGGGCTGTGGCAGCCTGACAGTAGCTGGGTGGGTTAGGAACAGGGCTGTGGCAGCCTGACAGTAGCTGGGTGGGTTAGGACGGGGCTGTGACAGCCTGACAGTAGCTGGGTGGGTTCAGGGACGGGGCTGTGACAGCCTGACAATAGCTGGAGTGGGTTAGGAACGGGGCTGTGACAGTCTGACAGTAGCTGGGTGGGTTAGGACGGGGCTGTGACAGCCTGACAGTAGCTGGGTGGGTTCAGGACGGGGCTGTGACAGCCTGACAGTAGCTGGGTGGGTTAGGAACGGGGCTGTGACAGCCTGACAGTAGCTGGGTGGGTTCAGGACGGGGCTGTGACAGCCCTGACAGTAGCTGGGTGGGTTAGGAACGGGGCTGTGACAGCCTGACAGTAGCTGGGTGGGTTCAGGACCGGGCTGTGACAGCCTGACAGTAGCTGGGTGGGTTCAGGACGGGGCTGTGACAGCCTGACAGTAGCTCGGGTGGGTTCAGGACGGGGCTGTGACAGCCTGACAGTAGCTGGGTGGGTTCAGGAACGGGGCTGTGACAGCCTGACAGTAGCTGGGTGGGTTAGGAACGGGGCTGTGACAGCCCTGACAGTAGCTGGGTGGGTTCAGGACGGGGCTGTGACAGTCTGACAGTAGCTGGGTGGGTTCAGGACGGGGCTGTGACAGCCTGACAGTAGCTGGGTGGGTTCAGGACGGGGCTGTGGCAGCCTGACAGTAGCTGGGTGGTTCAGGACGGGGCTGTGACAGCCTGACAGTAGCTGGGTGGGTTCAGGGACGGGGCTGTGACAGCCTGACAGTAGCTGGGTGGGTTCAGGAGCGGGGCTGTTGGCAGCCTGACAGTAGCTGGGTGGGTTAGGAACGGGGCTGTGACAGCCTGACAGTAGCTGGGTGGGTTAGGAACGGGGCTGTGGCAGCCTGACAGTAGCTGGGTGGGTTAGGAACGGGGCTGTGACAGCCTGACAGTAGCTGGGTGGGTTAGGAACGGGACTGTGACAGTCTGACAGTAGCTGGGTGGGTTCAGGACGGGGCTGTGACAGCCTGACAGTAGCTGGGTGGGTTAGGAACGGGGCTGTGGCAGTCTGACAGTAGCTGGGTGGGTTCAGGACGGGGCTGCGACAGTCTGACAGTAGCTGGGTGGGTTCAGGGACGGGCTGTGACAGTCTGACAGTAGCTGGGTGGGTTAGGAACAGGACTGTGACAGCCTGACAGTAGCTGGGTGGGTTCAGGACGGGGCTGTGACAGCCTGACAGTAGCTGGGTGGGTTAGAAACGGGGGCTGTGACAGCCTGACAGTAGCTGGGTGGGTTGGAACGGGGCTGTGACAGCCTGACAGTAGCTGGGTGGGTTCAGGACGGGGGCTGTGACAGTCTGACAGTAGCTGGGTGGGTTAGGAACAGGGCTGTGACAGCCTGACAGTAGCTGGGTGGGTTCAGGACGGGGCTGTGACAGTCTGACAGTAGCTGGGTGGGTTAGGAACGGGCTGTGACAGTCTGACAGTAGCTGGGTGGGTTAGGAACGGGGCTGTGACAGCCTGACAGTAGCTGGGTGGGTTCAGGACAGGGCTGTGACAGCCTGACAGTAGCTGGGTGGGTTAGGAACGGGGCTGTGACAACCTGACAGTAGCTGGGTGGGTTCAGGACGGGGCTGTGACAGCCTGACAGTAGCTAGGTGGGTTCAGGATCGGGGCTGTGACAGCCTGACAGTAGCTGGGTGGGTTCAGGACGGGGCTGTGACAGCCTGACAGTAGCTGGGTGGGTTAGGACGGGGCTGTGACAGCCTGACAGTAGCTGGGTGGGGTTAGGAACAGGGCTGTGACAGCCTGACAGTAGCTGGGTGGGTTAGGAACGGGGCTATGACAGCCTGACAGTAGCTGGGTGGGTTCAGGACGGGGCTGTGACAGCCTGACAGTAGCTGGGTGGGTTAGGAACGGGGCTGTGACAGTCTGACAGTAGCTGGGTGGGTTAGGAACGGGGCTGTGACAGCCTGACAGTAGCTGGGTGGGTTCAGGACGGGGCTGTGACAGCCTGACAGTAGCTGGGTGGGTTAGGAACGGGGCTGTGACAGTCTGACAGTAGCTGGGTGGGTTCAGGACGGGGCTGTGACAGCCTGACAGTAGCTGGGTGGGTTAGGAACGGGGCTGTGACAGCCTGACAGTAGCTGGGTGGGTTAGGAACGGGGCTCTGGCAGCCTGACAGTAGCTGGGTGGGTTAGGAACGGGGCTGTGACAGCCTGACAGTAGCTGGGTGGGTTAGGAACGGGGCTGTGACAGTCTGACAGTAGCTGGGTGGGTTAGGAACGGGGGTGTGACAGCCTGACAGTAGCTGGGGTGGGTTCAGGAGCGGGGCTGTGACAGTCTGACAGTAGCTGGGTGGGTTAGGAACGGGGCTGTGACAGTCTGACAGTAGCTGCGTGGGTTCAGGACGGGGCTGTGACAGCCTGACAGTAGCTGGGTGGGTTAGGAACGGGGCTGTGACAGCCTGACAGTAGCTGGGTGGAGTTCAGGACGGGGCTGTGACAGCCTGACAGTAGCTGGGTGGGTTAGGAACGGGGCTGTGACAGCCTGACAGTAGCTGGGTGGGTTCAGGACGGGGCTGCTGACAGCCTGACAGTAGCTGGGTGGGTTCACGACGGGGCTGTGACAGCCTGACAGTAGCTGGGTGGGTTAGGAACGGGGCTGTGGCAGCCTGACAGTAGCTGGGTGGGTTCAGGACGGGGCTGTGGCAGCCTGACAGTAGCTGGGTGGGTTAGGAACGGGCTGTAGCAGCCTGACAGTAGCTGGGTGGGTTCAGGACGGGGCTGTGACAGCCTGACAGTAGCTGGGTGGGTTCAGGACCGGGGCTGTGACAGCCTGACAGTAGCTGGGTGGGTTCAGGACGGGACTGTGACAGCCTGACAGTAGCTGGGTGGGTTCAGGACGGGGCTGTGGCAGCTTGACAGTAGCTGGGTGGGTTAGGAACAGGGCTGTGACAGCCTGACAGTAGCTGGGTGGGTTAGGGACGGGGCTGTGACAGCCTGACAGTAGCTGGGTGGGTTCAGGAACGGGCTGTGACAGCCTGACAGTAGCTGGGTGGGTTAGGAACGGGGCTGTGACAGCCTGACAGTTGCTGGGTGGAGTTAGGAACGGGCTGTGGCAGCCTGACAGTAGCTGGGTGGGTTAGGAACAGGGCTGTGGCAGCCTGACAGTAGCTGGGTGGGTTAGGAACGGGGCTGTGACAGCCTGACAGTAGCTGCGTGGTTCAGGACGGGGCTGTGACAGCCTGACAGTAGCTGGGTGGGTTGGAACAGGGGCTGTGACAGTCTGACAGTAGCTGGGTGGGTTAGAAACGGGGCTGTGACAGCCTGACAGTAGCTGGGTGGGTTCCAGGACGGGGCTGTGACAGCCTGACAGTAGCTGGGTGGGTTAGAAACGGGGCTGTGACAGCCTGACAGTAGCTGGGTGGGTTCAGGACGGGACTGTGACAGCCTGACAGTAGCTGGGTGGGTTCAGGACGGGGCTGTGGCAGCCTGACAGTAGCTGGGTGGGTTCAGGACGGGGCTGTCGACAGCCTGACAGTAGCTGGGTGGGTTCAGGACGGGGCTGTGACAGCCTGACAGTAGCTGGGTGGGTTAGAAAACGGGGCTGTGACAGCCCTGACAGTAGCTGGGTGGGTTCAGGACGGGGCTGTGACAGTCTGACAGTAGCTGGGTGGGTTAGGAACGGGGCTGTGACAGCCTGACAGTAGCTGGGTGGGTTTAGGAACGGGGCTGTGACAGCCTGACAGTAGCTGGGGTGGGTTCAGGACGGGCTGTGACAGCCTGACAGTAGCTGGGTGGGTTTAGGAACGGGGCTGTGACAGCCTGACAGTAGCTGGGTGGGGTTCAGGACGGGGCTGTGACAGCCTGACAGTAGCTGGGTGGAGTTTAAGGAACGGGGCTGTGACAGCCTGACAGTAGCTGGGTGGGTTAGGAACGGGGCTGTGGCAGCCTGACAGTAGCTGGGTGGGTTCAGGGACGGGGCTGTGGCAGCCTGACAGTAGCTGGGTGGGTTAGGAACGGGGCTGTGGCAGCCTGACAGTAGCTGGGTGGGTTCAGGGACGGGGGCTGTGACAGCCTGACAGTAGCTGGGTGGGTTCAGGACGGGGCTGTGACAGCCTGACAGTAGCTGGGTGGGTTCAGGACGGGGCTGTGACAGCCTGACAGTAGCTGGGTGGGTTCAGGACGGGGCTGTGGCAGCCTGACAGTAGCAGGGTGGGTTAGGAACAGGGCTGTGACAGCCTGACAGTAGCTGGGTGGGTTAAGGAACGGGGCTGTGACAGCCTGACAGTAGCTGAGTGGGTTAGGGACGGGGCTGTGACAGCCTGACAGTAGCTGGGTGGGTTCAGGACGGGGCTGTGACAGCCTGACAGTAGCTGGGTGGGTTAGGAACGGGGCTGTGACAGTCTGACAGTAGCTGGGTGGGTTAGGAACAGGGCTGTGACAGCCTGACAGTAGCTGGGTGGGTTAGGAACGGGGCTGTGACAGCCTGACAGTGGCTGGGTGGGTTAGGAACGGGGCTGTGACAGCCTGACAGTGGCTGGGTGGGTTAGGAACGGGGCTGTGGCAGCCTGACAGTAGCTGGGTGGGTTAGGAACAGGGCTGTGGCAGCCTGACAGTAGCTGGGTGGGTTAGGAACGGGGCTGTGACAGCCTGACAGTGGCTGGGTGGGTTAGGAACGGGGCTGTGGCAGCCTGACAGTAGCTGGGTGGGTTAGGAACAGGGCTGTGGCAGCCTGACAGTAGCTGGGTGGGTTAGGAACGGGGCTGTGACAGCCTGACAGTAGCTGGGTGGGTTCAGGACGGGGCTGTGACAGCCTGACAATAGCTGGGTGGGTTAGGAACGGGGCTGTGACAGTCTGACAGTAGCTGGGTGGGTTAGGAACGGGCTGTGACAGCCTGACAGTAGCTGGGTGGGTTCAGGACGGGGCTGTGACAGCCTGACAGTAGCTGGGTGGGTTAGAAACGGGGCTGTGACAGCCTGACAGTAGCTGGGTGGGTTCAGGACGGGGCTGTGACAGCCTGACAGTAGCTGGGTGGGTTAGGAACAGGGGCTGTGACAGCCTGACAGTAGCTGGGTGGGTTCAGGACGGGGCTGTGACAGCCTGACAGTAGCTGGGTGGGTTCAGGACCGGGGCTGTGACAGCCTGACAGTAGCTGGGTGGGTTCAGGACGGGGCTGTGACAGCCTGACAGTAGCTGGGTGGGTTCAGGACGGGGCTGTGACAGCCTGACAGTAGCTGGGTGGGTTAGGAACGGGGCTGTGACAGCCTGACAGTAGCTGGGTGGGTTCAGGGACGGGGCTGTGACAGTCTGACAGTAGCTGGGTGGGTTCAGGGACGGGCTGTGACAGCCTGACAGTAGCTGGGTGGGTTCAGGACGGGGCTGTGGCAGCCTGACAGTAGCTGGGTGGGTTCAGGACGGGGCTGTGACAGCCTGACAGTAGCTGGGTGGGTTCAGGACGGGGCTGTGACAGCCTGACAGTAGCTGGGTGGGTTCAGGACGGGGCTGTGGCAGCCTGACAGTAGCTGGGTGGGTTAGGAACGGGGCTGTGACAGCCTGACAGTAGCTGGGTGGGTTAGGAACGGGGCTGTGGCAGCCTGACAGTAGCTGGGTGGGTTAGGAACGGGGCTGTGACAGCCTGACAGTAGCTGGGTGGGTTAGGAACGGGACTGTGACAGTCTGACAGTAGCTGGGTGGGTTCAGGACGGGCTGTGACAGCCTGACAGTAGCTGGGTGGGTTAGGAACGGGGCTGTGGCAGTCTGACAGTAGCTGGGTGGGTTCAGGACGGGGCTGTGACAGTCTGACAGTAGCTGGGTGGGTTCAGGGACGGGGCTGTGACAGTCTGACAGTAGCTGGGTGGAGTTAGGGAACAGGACTGTGACAGCCTGACAGTAGCTGGGTGGGTTCAGGACGGGGCTGTGACAGCCTGACAGTAGCTGGGTGGGTTAGAAGCAGGGGCTGTGACAGCCTGACAGTAGCTGGGTGGGTTAGGAGCACGGGGCTGTGACAGCCTGACAGTAGCTGGGTGGGTTCAGGACGGGCTGTGACAGTCTGACAGTAGCTGGGTGGGTTAGGAACGGGGGCTGTGACAGCCTGACAGTAGCTGGGTGGGTTCAGGACGGGGCTGTGACAGTCTGACAGTAGCTGGGTGGGTTAGGAACGGGGCTGTGACAGTCTGACAGTAGCTGGGTGGGTTAGGAACGGGGCTGTGACAGCCTGACAGTAGCTGGGTGGGTTCAGGACAGGGCTGTGACAGCCTGACAGTAGCTGGGTGGAGTTAGGAACGGGGCTGTGACAGCCTGACAGTAGCTGGGTGGGTTCAGGACGGGGCTGTGACAGCCTGACAGTAGCTGGGTGGGTTCAGGACGGGGCTGTGACAGCCTGACAGTAGCTGGGTGGGTTCAGGACGGGGCTGTGACAGCCTGACAGTAGCTGGGTGGGTTAGGAACGGGGCTGTGACAGCCTGACAGTAGCTGGGTGGGTTAGGAACAGGGCTGTGACAGCCTGACAGTAGCTGGGTGGGTTAGGAACGGGGCTATGACAGCCTGACAGTAGCTGGGTGGGTTCAGGCGGGGCTGTGACAGCCTGACAGTAGCTGGGTGGGTTAGGAACGGGGCTGTGACAGTCTGACAGTAGCTGGGTGGGTTAGGAACGGGGCTGTGACAGCCTGACAGTAGCTGGGTGGGTTCAGGACGGGGCTGTGACAGCCTGACAGTAGCTGGGTGGGTTAGGAACGGGGCTGTGACAGTCTGACAGTAGCTGGGTGGGTTCAGGACGGGGCTGTGACAGCCTGACAGTAGCTGGGTGGGTTAGGAACGGGGCTGTGACAGTCTGACAGTAGCTGGGTGGGTTAGGAACGGGGCTCTGGCAGCCTGACAGTAGCTGGGTGGGTTAGGAACGGGGCTGTGGCAGCCTGACAGTAGCTGGGTGGGTTAGGAACAGGGCTGTGACAGCCTGACAGTAGCTGGGTGGGTTAGGAACGGGGCTGTGACAGCCTGACAGTAGCTGGGTGGGTTCAGGACGGGGCTGTGACAGCCTGACAGTAGCTGGGTGGGTTCAGGACGGGGCTGTGACAGCCTGACAGTAGCTGGGTGGGTTCAGGACGGGGCTGTGACAGCCTGACAGTAGCTGGGTGGGTTCAGGACGGGGCTGTGACAGCCTGACAGTAGCTGGGTGGGTTCAGGAACGGGGCTGTGACAGCCTGACAGTAGCTGGGTGGGTTAGGACGGGGCTGTGACAGCCTGACAGTAGCTGGGTGGGTTCAGGACGGGCTGTGACAGCCTGACAGTAGCTGGGTGGGTTAGGAACGGGGCTGTGACAGCCTGACAGTAGCTGGGTGGGTTCAGGACGGGGCTGTGACAGTCTGACAGTAGCTGGGTGGGTTAGGAACAGGGCTGTGACAGCCTGACAGTAGCTGGGTGGGTTAGGAACGGGGCTGTGACAGTCTGACAGTAGCTGGGTGGGTTAGGAACGGGGCTGTGACAGCCTGACAGTAGCTGGGTGGGTTAGGAACGGGGCTGTGACAGTCTGACAGTAGCTGGGTGGGTTAGGAACAGGGCTGTGACAGCCTGACAGTAGCTGGGTGGGTTAGGAACAGGGCTGTGACAGCCTGACAGTAGCTGGGTGGGTTCAGGATGGGGCTGTGACAGCCTGACAGTAGCTGGGTGGGTTCAGGAACGGGGCTGTGACAGCCTGACAGTAGCTGGGTGGGTTCAGGACGGGGCTGTGGCAGCCTGACAGTAGCTGGGTGGAGTTAGGAACGGGGCTGTGACAGCCTGATAGTAGCTGGGTGGGTTAGGAACAGGGCTGTGACAGCCTGACAGTAGCTGGGTGGGTTCAGGACGGGCTGTGACAGCCTGACAGTAGCTGGGTGGGTTAGGAACAGGGCTGTGACAGCCTGACAGTAGCTGGGTGGGTTCAGGACGGGGCTGTGACAGCCTGACAGTAACTGGGTGGGTTCAGGACGGGGCTGTGACAGCCTGACAGTAGCTGGGTGGGTTAGGAACGGGGCTGTGACAGCCTGACAGTAGCTGGGTGGGTTAGGAACAGGGCTGTGACAGCCTGACAGTAGCTGGGTGGGTTAGGAACGGGGCTGTGACAGCCTGACAGTAGCTGGGTGGGTTCAGGACGGGGCTGTGACAGTCTGACAGTAGCTGGGTGGGTTAGGAACGGGGCTGTGGCAGCCTGACAGTAGCTGGGTGGGTTCAGGACGGGGCTGTGACAGCCTGACAGTAGCTGGGTGGGTTAGGAACGGGGCTGTGACAGCCTGACAGTAGCTGGGTGGGTTAGGAACGGGGCTGTGACAGCCTGACAGTAGCTGGGTGGGTTAGAGACGGGGCTGTGACAGCCTGACAGTAGCTGGGTGGGTTAGGAACAGGGGCTGTGACAGCCTGACAGTAGCTGGGTGGGTTCAGGACGGGGCTGTGACAGCCTGACAGTAGCTGGGTGGGTTAGGAACAGGGCTGTGACAGCCTGACAGTAGCTGGGTGGGTTCAGGACGGGGCTGTGACAGCCTGACAGTAGCTGGGTGGGTTCAGGACGGGGCTGTGACAGCCTGACAGTAGCTGGGTGGGTTCAGGACGGGGCTGTAACAGCCTGACAGTAGCTGGGTGGGTTAGGAACGGGGCTGTGACAGCCTGACAGTAGCTGGGTGGGTTAGGAACAGGGCTGTGACAGCCTGACAGTAGCTGGGTGGGTTAAGAAACGGGGCTGTGACAGCCTGACAGTAGCTGGGTGGGTTCAGGACGGGGCTGTGACAGCCTGACAGTAGCTGGGTGGGTTAGGAACGGGGCTGTGACAGTCTGACAGTAGCTGGGTGGGTTAGGAACGGGGCTGTGACAGTCTGACAGTAGCTGGGTGGGTTAGGAACGGGGCTCTGGCAGCCTGACAGTAGCTGGGTGGGTTAGGAACGGTGCTGTGGCAGCCTGACAGTAGCTGGGTGGGTTAGGAACGGGGCTGTGACAGCCTGACAGTAGCTGGGTGGGTTCAGAAGCGGGGCTGTGACAGCCTGACAGTAGCTGGGTGGGTTCAGGACGGGGCTGTGACAGCCTGACAGTAGCTAGGGTGGGTTCAGGGACGGGGCTGTGACAGCCTGACAGTAGCTGGGTGGGTTCAGGACGGGCTGTGACAGCCTGACAGTAGCTGGGTGGGTTCAGGACGGGGCTGTGGCAGCCTGACAGTAGCTGGGTGGGTTAGGAACGGGGCTGTGGCAGCCTGACAGTAGCTGGGTGGGTTCAGGACGGGGCTGTGACAGCCTGACAGTAGCTGGGTGGGTTCAGGACGGGGCTGTGACAGCCTGACAGTAGCTGGGTGGGTTCAGGAACGGGGCTGTGACAGCCTGACAGTAGCTGGGTGGGTTCAGGACGGGGCTGTTACAGCCTGACAGTAGCGGGTGGGTTAGGAACAGGGCTGTGACAGCCTGACAGTAGCTGGGTGGGTTAGGAACGGGGCTGTGACAGCCTGACAGTAGCTGAGTGGGTTAGGACGGGGCTGTGACAGCCTGACAGTAGCTGGGTGGGTTCAGGACGGGGCTGTGACAGCCTGACAGTAGCTGGGTGGGTTAGGAACGGGGCTGTGACAGTCTGACAGTAGCTGGGTGGGTTAGGAACAGGGCTGTGACAGCCTGACAGTAGCTGGGTGGGGTTAGAACGGGGCTGTGACAGCCTGACAGTGGCTGGGTGGGTTAGGAACGGGGCTGTGACAGCCTGACAGTGGCTGGGTGGGTTAGGAACGGGGCTGTGGCAGCCTGACAGTAGCTGGGTGGGTTAGAGAACAGGGCTGTGACAGCCTGACAGTAGCTGGGTGGGTTAGGAACGGGGCTGTGACAGCCTGACAGTAGCTGGGTGGGTTAGGAACGGGGCTGTGGCAGCCTGACAGTAGCTGGGTGGGTTAGGAACAGGGCTGTGGCAGCCTGACAGTAGCTGGGTGGGTTAGGAACGGGGCTGTGACAGCCTGACAGTAGCTGGGTGGGTTAGGAACGGGGCTGTGACAGCCTGACAGTAGCTGGGTGGGTTCAGGACGGGGCTGTGACAGCCTGACAGTAGCTGGGTGGGTTAGGAACGGGGCTATGACAGCCTGACAGTAGCTGGGTGGGTTCAGGACGGGGCTGTGACAGCCTGACAGTAGCTGGGTGGAGTTAGGAACGGGGCTGTGACAGCCTGACAGTAGCTGGGTGGGTTCAGGACGGGGGCTGTGACAGCCTGACAGTAGCTGGGTGGGTTCAGGGACGGGCTGTGACAGCCTGACAGTAGCTGGGTGGGTTCAGGACGGGGCTGTGACAGCCTGACAGTAGCTGGGTGGGTTCAGGACGGGGCTGTGACAGCCTGACAGTAGCTGGGTGGGTTAGGAACGGGGCTGTGACAGCCTGACAGTAGCTGGTGGGTTCAGGGACGGGGCTGTGACAGTCTGACAGTAGCTGGGTGGGTTCAGGACGGGGCTGTGACAGCCTGACAGTAGCTGGGTGGGTTCAGGACGGGGCTGTGGCAGCCTGACAGTAGCTGGGTGGGTTCAGAACGGGGCTGTGACAGCCTGACAGTAGCTGGGTGGGTTCAGGACGGGGCTGTGACAGCCTGACAGTAGCTGGGTGGGTTCAGGACGGGGCTGTGGCAGCCTGACAGTAGCTGGGTGGGTTAGGAACGGGGCTGTGACAGCCTGACAGTAGCTGGGTGGAGTTAGGAGCGGGCTGTGGCAGCCTGACAGTAGCTGGGGTGGGTTAGGAACGGGCTGCGACAGCCTGACAGTAGCTGGGTGGGTTAGGAACGGGACTGTGACAGTCTGACAGTAGCTGGGTGGGTTCAGGACGGGGCTGTGACAGCCTGACAGTAGCTGGGTGGGTTAGGAACGGGGCTGTGGCAGTCTGACAGTAGCTGGGTGGGTTCAGGACGGGGCTGTGACAGTCTGACAGTAGCTGGGTGGGTTCAGGACGGGGCTGTGACAGTCTGACAGTAGCTGGGTGGGTTAGGAACAGGACTGTGACAGCCTGACAGTAGCTGGGTGGGTTCAGGACGGGGCTGTGACAGCCTGACAGTAGCTGGGTGGGTTAGGAACGGGGCTGTGACAGCCTGACAGTAGCTGGGTGGGTTAGGAACGGGGCTGTGACAGCCTGACAGTAGCTGGGTGGGTTCAGGACGGGGCTGTGACAGTCTGACAGTAGCTGGGTGGGTTAGGAACGGGGCTGTGACAGCCTGACAGTAGCTGGGTGGGTTCAGGACGGGGCTGTGACAGCCTGACAGTAGCTGGGTGGGTTAGGAACGGGGCTGTGACAGTCTGACAGTAGCTGGGTGGGTTAGGAACGGGGCTGTGACAGCCTGACAGTAGCTGGGTGGGTTCAGGACAGGGCTGTGACAGCCTGACAGTAGCTGGGTGGGTTAGGAACGGGGCTGTGACAGCCTGACAGTAGCTGGGTGGGTTCAGGAACGGGGCTGTGACAGCCTGACAGTAGCTGGGTGGGTTCAGGACGGGGCTGTGACAGCCTGACAGTAGCTGGGTGGGTTCAGGACGGGGCTGTGACAGCCTGACAGTAGCTGGGTGGGTTAGGAACGGGGCTGTGACAGCCTGACAGTAGCTGGGTGGGTTAGGAACGGGGCTGTGACAGCCTGACAGTAGCTGGGTGGGTTAGGAACGGGGCTATGACAGCCTGACAGTAGCTGGGTGGGTTCAGGACGGGGCTGTGACAGCCTGACAGTAGCTGGGTGGGTTAGGAACGGGGCTGTGACAGTCTGACAGTAGCTGGGTGGGTTAGGAACGGGGCTGTGACAGCCTGACAGTAGCTGGGTGGGTTCAGGACGGGGCTGTGACAGCCTGACAGTAGCTGGGTGGGTTAGGAACGGGGCTGTGACAGTCTGACAGTAGCTGGGTGGGTTCAGGACGGGGCTGTGACAGCCTGACAGTAGCTGGGTGGGTTAGGAACGGGCTGTGACAATCTGACAGTAGCTGGGTGGGTTAGGAACGGGGCTCTGGCAGCCTGACAGTAGCTGGGTGGGTTAGGAACGGGGCTGTGGCAGCCTGACAGTAGCTGGGTGGGTTAGGAACAGGGCTGTGACAGCCTGACAGTAGCTGGGTGGGTTAGGAACGGGGCTGTGACAGCCTGACAGTAGCTGGGTGGGTTCAGGACGGGGCTGTGACAGCCTGACAGTAGCTGGGTGGGTTCAGAACGGGGCTGCTGACAGCCTGACAGTAGCTGGGTGGGTTCAGGACGGGGCTGTGACAGCCTGACAGTAGCTGGGTGGGTTCAGGACGGGGCTGTGACAGCCTGACAGTAGCTGGGTGGGTTCAGGAACGGGGCTGTGACAGCCTGACAGTAGCTGGGTGGGTTAGGGGACGGGGGCTGTGACAGCCTGACAGTAGCTGGGTGGGTTCAGGGACGGGGCTGCTGACAGCCTGACAGTAGCTGGGTGGGTTAGGAACGGGGCTGTGACAGCCTGACAGTAGCTGGGTGGGTTCAGGGACGGGGCTGTGACAGTCTGACAGTAGCTGGGTGGGTTAGGAACAGGGCTGTGACAGCCTGACAGTAGCTGGGTGGGTTAGGAACGGGCTGTGACAGTCTGACAGTAGCTGGGTGGGTTAGGAACGGGGCTGTGACAGCCTGACAGTAGCTGGGTGGGTTAGGAACGGGGCTGTGACAGTCTGACAGTAGCTGGGTGGGTTAGGAACAGGGCTGTGACAGCCTGACAGTAGCTGGGTGGGTTAGGAACAGGGCTGTGACAGCCTGACAGTAGCTGGGTGGGTTCAGGATGGGGCTGTGACAGCCTGACAGTAGCTGGGTGGGTTCAGGACGGGGCTGTGACAGCCTGACAGTAGCTGGGTGGGTTCAGGACGGGGCTGTGGCAGCCTGACAGTAGCTGGGTGGGTTAGGAACGGGGCTGTGACAGCCTGATAGTAGCTGGGTGGGTTAGGAACAGGGCTGTGACAGCCTGACAGTAGCTGGGTGGGTTCAGGACGGGGCTGTGACAGCCTGACAGTAGCTGGGTGGGTTAGGAACAGGGCTGTGACAGCCTGACAGTAGCTGGGTGGGTTCAGGACGGGGCTGTGACAGCCTGACAGTAACTGGGTGGGTTCAGGACGGGGCTGTGACAGCCTGACAGTAGCTGGGTGGGTTAGGAACGGGCTGTGACAGCCTGACAGTAGCTGGGTGGGTTAGGAACAGGGCTGTGACAGCCTGACAGTAGCTGGGTGGGTTAGGAACGGGGCTGTGACAGCCTGACAGTAGCTGGGTGGGTTCAGGACGGGGGCTGTGACAGTCTGACAGTAGCTGGGTGGGTTAGGAACGGGGCTGTGGCAGCCTGACAGTAGCTGGGTGGGTTCAGGACGGGGCTGTGACAGCCTGACAGTAGCTGGGTGGGTTAGGAACGGGGCTGTGACAGCCTGACAGTAGCTGGGTGGGTTAGGAACGGGGCTGTGACAGCCTGACAGTAGCTGGGTGGGTTCAGGAACGGGGCTGTGACAGCCTGACAGTAGCTGGGTGGGTTAGGAACGGGGCTGTGACAGCCTGACAGTAGCTGGGTGGGTTCAGGACGGGGCTGTGACAGCCTGACAGTAGCTGGGTGGGTTAGGAACAGGGCTGTGACAGCCTGACAGTAGCTGGGTGGGTTCAGGAACGGGGCTGTGACAGCCTGACAGTAGCTGGGTGGGTTCAGGACGGGGCTGTGACAGCCTGACAGTAGCTGGGTGGGTTCAGGACGGGGCTGTAACAGCCTGACAGTAGCTGGGTGGTTAGGAACGGGGCTGTGACAGCCTGACAGTAGCTGGGTGGGTTAGGAACAGGGCTGTGACAGCCTGACAGTAGCTGGGTGGGTTAGGAACGGGGCTGTGACAGCCTGACAGTAGCTGGGTGGGTTCAGGACGGGGCTGTGACAGCCTGACAGTAGCTGGGTGGGTTAGGAACGGGGCTGTGACAGTCTGACAGTAGCTGGGTGGGTTAGGAACGGGGCTGTGACAGTCTGACAGTAGCTGGGTGGGTTAGGAACGGGGCTCTGGCAGCCTGACAGTAGCTGGGTGGGTTAGGAACGGTGCTGTGGCAGCCTGACAGTAGCTGGGTGGGTTAGGAACGGGGCTGTGACAGCCTGACAGTAGCTGGGTGGGTTAGGAACGGGGCTGTGACAGCCTGACAGTAGCTGGGTGGGTTCAGGACGGGGCTGTGACAGCCTGACAGTAGCTAAGTGGGTTCAGGACGGGGCTGTGACAGCCTGACAGTAGCTGGGTGGGTTCAGGACGGGGCTGTGACAGCCTGACAGTAGCTGGGTGGGTTCAGGACGGGGCTGTGACAGCCTGACAGTAGCTGGGTGGGTTAGGAACGGGGCTCTGGCAGCCTGACAGTAGCTGGGTGGGTTCAGGACGGGCTGTGACAGCCTGACAGTAGCTGGGTGGGTTCAGGGACGGGGCTGTGACAGCCTGACAGTAGCTGGGTGGGTTAGGAACGGGGCTGTGACAGCCTGACAGTAGCTGGGTGGGTTAGGGACGGGGCTGTGACAGCCTGACAGTAGCTGGGTGGGTTCAGGACGGGGCTGTGACAGCCTGACAGTAGCTTGGTGGGTTAGGAACGGGGCTGTGACAGCCTGACAGTAGCTGGGTGGGTTCAGGACGGGGCTGTGACAGTCTGACAGTAGCTAGGTGGGTTAGGAACGGGGCTGTGACAGCCTGACAGTAGCTGGGTGGGTTAGGAACGGGCTGTGACAGTCTGACAGTAGCTGGGTGGGTTAGGAACGGGGCTGTGACAGCCTGACAGTAGCTGGGTGGGTTAGGAACGGGGCTGTGACAGTCTGACAGTAGCTGGGTGGGTTAGGAACGGGGCTGTGACAGCCTGACAGTAGCTGGGTGGGTTAGGAACGGGGCTGTGACAGCCTGACAGTAGCTGGGTGGGTTCAGGACGGGGCTGTGACAGCCTGACAGTAGCTGGGTGGGTTAGGAACGGGGCTGTGACAGCCTGACAGTAGCTGGGTGGGTTAGGAACGGGGCTGTGACAGCCTGACAGTAGCTGGGTGGGTTAGGAACAGGGCTGTGACAGCCTGACAGTAGCTGGGTGGGTTAGGAACAGGGCTGTGACAGTCTGACAGTAGCTGGTTGGGTTCAGGACGGGGCTGTGGCAGCCTGACAGTAGCTGGGTGGGTTAGGAACGGGGCTGTGACAGCCTGACAGTAGCTGGGTGGGTTCAGGACGGGGCTGTGACAGCCTGACAGTAGCTGGGTGGGTTCAGGACGGGCGCTGTGACAGTCTGACAGTAGCCGGGTGGGTTAGGAACGGGCTGTGACAGCCTGACAGTAGCTGGGTGGGTTAGGAACGGGGCTGTGACAGTCTGACAGTAGCTGGGTGGGTTCAGGGACGGGGCTGTGACAGCCTGACAGTAGCTGGGTGGGTTCAGGACGGGGCTGTGACAGCCTGACAGTAGCTGGGTGGGTTCAGGACGGGGCTGTGACAGCCTGACAGTAGCTGGGTGGGTTAGGAACGGGGCTGTGACAGTCTGACAGTAGCTGGGTGGGTTAGGAACGGGGCTCTGGCAGCCTGACAGTAGCTGGGTGGGTTAGGAACAGGGCTGTGGCAGCCTGACAGTAGCTGGGTGGGTTAGGAACGGGGCTGTGACAGCCTGACAGTAGCTGGGTGGGTTAGGAACGGGGCTGTGACAGCCTGACAGTAGCTGGGTGGGTTCAGGACGGGGCTGTGACAGCCTTACAGTAGCTGGGTGGGTTAGGAACGGGGCTGTGACAGCCTGACAGTAGCTGGGTGGGTTCAGGACGGGGCTGTGACAGCCTGACAGTAGCTGGGTGGGTTAGGAACGGGGCTGTGACAGCCTGACAGTAGCTGGGTGGGTTAGGAACGGGGCTGTGACAGCCTGACAGTAGCTGGGTGGGTTAGGGAACGGGCTGTGACAGCCTGACAGTAGCTGGGTGGGAGTTAGGAACGGGGCTGTGACAGCCTGACAGTAGCTGGGTGGGTTAGGAACAGGGCTGTGACAGTCTGACAGTAGCTGGGTGGGTTAGGAACGGGGCTGTGACAGCCTGACAGTAACTGGGTGGGTTAGGAACGGGGCTGTGGCAGCCTGACAGTAGCTGGGTGGGTTAGGAACGGGGCTGTGACAGCCTGACAGTAGCTGGGTGGGTTCAGGACGGGGCTGTGACAGCCTGACAGTAGCTGGGTGGGTTCAGGACGGGGCTGTGACAGCCTGACAGTAGCTGGGTGGGTTAGGAACGGGGCTGTGACAGCCTGACAGTAGCTGGGTGGGTTCAGGACGGGGCTGCGACAGCCTGACAGTAGCTGGGTGGGGTTAGGAACGGGGGCTGTGACAGCCTGACAGTAGCTGGGTGGGTTAGGGACGGGCTGTGACAGCCTGACAGTAGCTGGTTGGTTCAGGGCGGGCTGTGAGCAGCCTGACAGTAGCTGGGTGGGTTAGGAACGGGGCTGTGACAGCCTGACAGTAGCTGGGTGGGTTCAGGGACGGGGGCTGTGACAGTCTGACAGTAGCTGGGTGGGTTAGGAACAGGGCTGTGACAGCCTGACAGTAGCTGGGTGGGTTTGGAACGGGGGCTGTGACAGTCTGACAGTAGCTGGGTGGGTTAGAAACGGGGCTGTGACAGCCTGACAGTAGCTGGGTGGGTTAGGAACGGGGCTGTGACAGTCTGACAGTAGCTGGGTGGGTTAGGAACGGGCTGTGACAGCCTGACAGTAGCTGGGTGGGTTAGGAACGGGGCTGTGACAGCCTGACAGTAGCTGGGTGGGTTCAGGACGGGGCTGTGACAGCCTGACAGTAGCTGGGTGGGTTAGGAACGGGGCTGTGACAGCCTGACAGTAGCTGGGTGGGTTAGGAACGGGGCTGTGACAGCCTGACAGTAGCTGGGTGGGTTAGGAACAGGGCTGTGACAGCCTGACAGTAGCTGGGTGGGTTAGGAACGGGGCTGTGACAGCCTGACAGTAGCTGGGTGGGTTCAGGACGGGGCTGTGACAGCCTGACAGTAGCTGGGTGGGTTAGGAACGGGGCTGTGACAGTCTGACAGTAGCTGGGTGGGTTCAGGACGGGGCTGTGGCAGCCTGACAGTAGCTGGGTGGGTTAGGAACGGGGCTGTGACAGCCTGACAGTAGCTGGGTGGGTTCAGGACGGGGCTGTGACAGCCTGACAGTAGCTGGGTGGGTTCAGGACGGGGCTGTGACAGTCTGACAGTAGCTGGGTGGGTTAGGAACGGGGCTGTGACAGCCTGACAGTAGCTGGGTGGGTTAGGAACGGGGCTGTGACAGTCTGACAGTAGCTGGGTGGGTTCAGGACGGGGCTGTGACAGCCTGACAGTAGCTGGGTGGGTTCAGGACGGGGCTGTGACAGCCTGACAGTAGCTGGGTGGGTTCAGGACGGGGCTGTGACAGCCTGACAGTAGCTGGGTGGGTTCAGGGACGGGGCTGTGACAGCCTGACAGTAGCTGGGTGGGTTAGGGACGGGGCTGTGACAGCCTGACAGTAGCTGGGTGGGTTCAGGACGGGGCTGTGACAGCCTGACAGTAGCTGGGTGGGTTAGGAACGGGGCTGTGACAGTCTGACAGTAGCTGGGTGGGTTCAGGACGGGGCTGTACAGCCTGACAGTAGCTGGGTGGAGTTCAGGACGG
Organism: Coregonus clupeaformis; assembly: GCF_020615455.1. Classification (NCBI taxonomy): domain Eukaryota; kingdom Metazoa; phylum Chordata; class Actinopteri; order Salmoniformes; family Salmonidae; genus Coregonus; species Coregonus clupeaformis. Next base: position 1,235 of record NW_025537176.1, on the reverse strand, counting down.
GGCTGTGACAGCCTGACAGTAGCTGGGTGGAGTTGGAACGGGGCTGTGACAGCCTGACAGTAGCTGGGTGGGTTAGGAACGGGGCTGTGACAGCCTGACAGTAGCTGGGTGGGTTCAGGACGGGGCTGTGACAGTCTGACAGTAGCTGGGTGGGTTAGGAACGGGGCTGTGACAGCCTGACAGTAGCTGGGTGGGTTAGGAACGGGGCTGTGACAGCCTGACAGTAGCTGGGTGGGTTCAGGACGGGGCTGTGGCAGCCTGACAGTAGCTGGGTGGGTTCAGGACGGGGCTGTGACAGCCTGACAGTAGCTGGGTGGGTTAGGAACGGGGCTGTGACAGCCTGACAGTAGCTGGGTGGGTTAGGAACGGGGCTGTGACAGCCTGACAGTAGCTGGGTGGGTTAGAACGGGGCTGTGACAGCCTGACAGTAGCTGGGTGGGTTCAGGACGGCTGTGGCAGCCTGACAGTAGCTGGGTGGGTTCAGGGACGGGGCTGTGACAGCCTGACAGTAGCTGGGTGGGTTCAGGGACGGGGCTGTGACAGCCTGACAGTAGCTGGGTGGGTTAGAAACGGGGCTGTGACAGCCTGACAGTAGCTGGGTGGGTTAGGAACGGGGCTGTGACAGCCTGACAGTAGCTGGGTGGGTTCAGGACGGGGCTGTGACAGCCTGACAGTAGCTGGGTGGGTTAGGAACGGGCTGTGACAGCCTGACAGTAGCTGGGTGGGTTAGGAACGGGGCTGTGACAGCCTGACAGTAGCTGGGTGGGTTAGGAACAGGGCTGTGACAGTCTGACAGTAGCTGGGTGGGTTAGGAACGGGGCTGTGACAGCCTGACAGTAACTGGGTGGGTTAGAGGCAGGGCTGTGACAGCCTGACAGTAGCTGGGTGGGTTCAGGACGGGGCTGTGACAGCCTGACAGTAGCTGGGTGGGTTCAGGGCGGGGCTGTGACAGCCTGACAGTAGCTGGGTGGGTTCAGGACGGGGCTGTGACAGCCTGACAGTAGCTGGGTGGGTTAGGAACGGGGCTGTGACAGCCTGACAGTAGCTGGGTGGGTTCAGGGCAGGGCTGTGACAGCCTGACAGTAGCTGGGTGGGTTAGGGACGGAGGCTGTGACAGCCTGACAGTAGCTGGGTGGGTTAGGAGACGGGGCTGTGACAGCCTGACAGTAGCTGGGTGGGTTCAGGACGGGGCTGTGACAGCCTGACAGTAGCTGGGTGGGTTAGGAACGGGGCTG
>NW_025537175.1:0-40118 GCF_020615455.1 Coregonus clupeaformis | reverse complement strand
AGGCAGTACAGAAAATGTCAGCTTTGAGATAAGTATAATTCAATGTAAGCATAAATGTAATTCAAATACAGCAGGCGCCGGATTTTGTTCTAAAAACGCAGTAACAGTAGGCTAACAGTAACAGACTAAATTTAGCAGGGGTGTCAAACTCATTCCACGGAGGGCCGAGTGTCTGCGGGTTTTCGGTTTTTCCTTTCAATTAACACGTAAACAATCAGCTGAGGGGAGTTCGTTAGTAATTAGTGACCTTACTTCGTCAATCAAGTACATGGGTGGATCTTAAACCTGCAGACACTCGGCCCCTTCCGTGGAATGAGTTTGACACGTGGACTAAAGTAATTAACCACTCAAACTAGTTGAATCAGGTGTAGATGTTGGCTAGAACAAAACCCTGCGCCCACCGTGAACCTCCATCGACTGTAGCCTAGCCAGCTAGCTTTAGCTAGCTAACTGAAACTGTGGAGTAGGCCTATAGCTACGATTTTCATTGAAAACCTTGACAGATCAAAGAAAATGCATAGTGATTTATTGAGAAATGTCGTAAAACGCTACAAGTCAATCTCCATAACATTACATACTAGCGACTACAATGACATTGTTTTGTTGCATACTTCACTTACCCGGAAAGAGGAGGCCCACATGGGAGGATCATGTACTTCTTCTTCAGTGGGGTTTATCGGCGGTTGGCATCCAACATTATGGTGCATTACCGCCACCTACCGCACTGGAATGTGGGCCAGAGACAGGGAGAAACTAAATCCTACCTGCCAACCCCGTTTCTCTTAACAAATATAACAAAATATTTTAGACTATATCTAATGACGTTCTGCTCAATATACTCTTTAAACTAATTTCCTGTATCCCCTTCTCCCTCATACTAAATATCATCCTCTCTCTTTCCCTCTGATACTGCCCACACTGTAGCAATACATGCTCCACAGTCTCTATTTCCAGACAACAATCACACTTTCCTGATGGATGCTTTCCTATCACATTTAATGTCTTATTCAACTGGCTGTGTCCCACCCTTAATCTTGTAAAAATAGCCTCCTCTCTTCTGTCCCTTCCTGCCGTCCTCCCCTCCCCGACTTTCCTCTGTACCTGAAATAAATGCCTTCCCTTATTATTTCTATTCCACTGCTCCTGCCATCTCTGCACCATCACCGTATATATCAGTATTTTTGCCTCTGCCTTGCTCATTGACACTTCAACATCCCCACTACTAAGTGCTTGTTTAGCCTGTTCATCTACAGCCTCGTTCCCCTCCACCCCCAAATGGGCTGGAACCCAAGTAAATCTTATCTGAATACCCATCTGTTTAATCCTGCCATGGGTTTGTAGCACCTCATAAAGCAGGTATTGTCACTACGTGAGCTAAAGGACTGGAGACTAATTAACACTGCACATGAGTCAGAGCAACTAACTATTCTATCTGGCTTAACTTCCTCCACCCACTGCAAGGCCAACAGTCATGGCCATCAGCTCCGCCGTATATACAGCCAGATGATCTGTAATACGTTTCCTGACTTCCACCCCACACTCCTGCACTACAAATGCTGACCCAGTACGTCCTGTCCTTGGATCTTTTGAACCATCTGTGTAAATGGCCACAAAATCCTGATACACAGTTTCCAGACGTCTCTTAAAGAAATCAGCTGGATCAACCCCCTCCCTATCTTTCTGTAGTCTCTCCAACACTTCTAGATCAACTACTGGAGACGGGAGTAGCCATGGTGGATTTACAGTAATAACTACCGTTGGACTAAACTCCCTTCCATACAGTCCCATCTCCTTCGCATGGTTATTACCCACCCACCCAAAGCTCGTGTTCGGTCTTCGCTCATGTTCCCAGCATGCCTGTAAAATCCCTTTCGCAGGATGAGACACCCCATATCCTTCTAGGTTGACCAAATAATTAATTGCCAGCTGCTGTCTCCTTATCTGCAACGGCATATCCCCCATCTCCACCTGTAAAGCAGCCACTGGGGACGTCCGAAACGCCCCAGAGGATCGGGTACCTTCCAAGTCGCCTTTTATTGTTGAAGTCATGATGCGGATCTGAGTTGCAGGTCAACGTAGACAGATTCTGCACAAGCTTGCGCAGAAGAATATACATTCAAACTGCCTGGAAAAGCGTTTATTTGATTCATTTACTTTGATATTCTTATATGCGCCGAACAACGCAGAAAGAAACCTCACTGCAGCCGATTGTTGAGCTGGAACGCGCTCCGCATTTCGTTGGCTTGAAGTTGCCAGTACTGATCTTGGGTCAGTTCTGTTATTTTCTGGTACGGTTTGGGGAGAGATAGCTGATCCTAGATAAGTTACTATATGGGCAACGTCACCCGCAACGTTTTTGGTCGGCCAACGGATGTTTTCTGACTGCAAAGAGGGCAACAATATACCAAAATATTAAGTGAAATCAATCATAGAAAACAGTTTTGCCATTAATAAAATAAAAACGTAAGAACCATAAGAGTGCCATTACTTGGAGTAATCCCTGCACGTTTTCAAAACGCCCACCTGTTGAATATCCTCGTCTGTAGCAAAGAAATGTATTAAATAGCATTGGTTAAATGAGGACATTCCTACTATGGAAGAGTGGAGTGGTAGATTGAAATAAATGTATTTAATGGAAAAGATCACCCATAAAATAAAACTGCAGACAGATGTAGGCTGTGAAAAAGATTGGAACCGCTCCTTGTAAATAATATTGTGTAGACATGACTCAGTCTCAAAGCAACCAACATGATAATTTGATATTACATTTTTTGCATTTATTTTATTACTTTATTTACTATAGTTTCGTTAATTCTATAGATATCTTGTTTGTTGTATAGCCTACTTGTTGGTATCTCAGAAGACCAGAACCTTAATAATAATCAACATACTTATTACTTCACAAACAATAATTATACTAGTTTGACTGCACATAGCACGGGCACATAGTAGGCTACTGACACTCACTCCGCAGTGGTTCAGGTATGGGGGCTGGACACGCAGCGACCCAGACCCTACTGTTGTTGATCACACATTCTAATGCTATCGGAAATTCCTAGTTCAGACTGGGATGTTTAACTTGAATGACTCTCCAAGTAGGAATTACTAGTGGGAAACTGAGAAAATGTTGTTGCCAATCTTAATGGTTTAAGAATTGTTTCGACTTCAAAAGCACTTGAACACAATCAGGTCGGAGTTACGACTTCCCATTTTCCCATTTCCCACGAGCATGTGAAGCCAGCATAATGCAGCATTCACGTGCTAGTCGTTTCGGAGAAACTGACATTTCTGACTTGCTAAGTGGTTGAACGCGTTACAATAGCCTAAGTATATAAAATGATTGACACGACCATAATAATCATAATGGAAAGGCCTTGGAAGTGCCATAAATGTAAGCCAACATAATTAATTATTTTACCGAACCTGTTTAACTTGTATTAAATGCATTATGAAGAAAATGGTGTAATGTAGACTCCACAAAATATGAAATGCATTTTGAAGAAAGTCGTGTACTGTTGCCTACACGAAAAAAATGCCTTTCTGACTACAAGTGCACCAGTATCCCAAAGTATTAAGCAAAATCAAACACAGAAACAAAAAACTGTATTGTAGTCCCGTGTAGCTCAGTTGGTAGAGCATGGCACTTATGTAGCCGGCGCGGTCTGCTCGTTGCCGACTACTGCGTTGTGTTCCGGTGCACTGAAGACAAGATACTGGCGTACTTGAAGGCACTTTATTGTGTACAACTCTCTCAATCTGTTCAACATCAAGGAGAGAAAATGTTCAAAACTCTACCCTCGACCAGAATCCGCCTCTCTCAGTCGAGTAGAATGCAGACTGAGTATAATCACATTCAAAAATCCAAGGAATAAAATACAACATAATTGGAAAATAAACATTGCATCTGGTGTATATCTTATGTATGTGTCATATTGCATGTTATCTCTGCCAAAAACTCTGAGCTTTTAGCCTTTACATTAATACTGTGCAACATGACATAAACCATCTTTCAAATAGGTAATACATACAGTAATATGCACGAAGCAACATGTAATCCTTCACATTTGAGCTTTTCAGTGCCATTAAACACTAATCAATACATGAAAACATTTTAAATGAACACATATTTTTAACCTGATATAGGGAATACATACCTGTTCAACATCAAGGAGAGAAAATGTTCAAAACTCTACCCTCGACCAGAATCCGCCTAACATAAAAAAATAACTGAAACGTGGGCTTCAACACAAGAGGATAGAATGACGATCGCTAATTTACAGCTAAACAAAACACGAGGTTAGCTAAGTTAGCAATTTCTCAAACACTCAAAAATAGCTAAATTCACGACACAGCTTGATTAAATGTATGTACACTCATCATATAATATACATACAAGTTACTATGTGCACTGAAACATTTTAGTTTTAACAGGTATATCAAGTTTATATCACGCCGAAGTGAACACATACCTCTCTCAGTCGAGTAGAATGCAGACTGAGAAAAGCATGAGACAACTCCGCATATAACCAAACCAACACTCTAGAGGCGCACTTACACAACTAACTCTCCCAATATCTGTAAACTACACGAAATGCTGAACAATACAATATTTTGGTGAAATCAACTCACAAAATAAAATAAAAATAGAAAATGAACGGTTGCAAAAATCTGTAATTCTTTGACCTGTTACATTCACCCCTCTTTAATTTCACCAAAATCCTTCGCATGTCGAGGGTGGAAAATAACCAAAAACATATAGAATAAAACTCTTGTCCACTTGGTCCAAGATAGCCCTGGGACTCCATTTCCCATATACAGCGCATAAAGCTACTTACAAAGTAAGTTAAAAGAAAACAGCAGTTGATCAGGCTACTGCCCCTTCTAGTGAATATGATGCCTTATACACCATATGAGATCTTGGAACACTTTCCCTCCAATATGAACATCTCATGACCCAGGTCATACTACTGGTAATAAAGAAAAATATCTTAATCTCAAAAATGTATCTAAAATAAAGAACGGAAAGACAGTGACCTTCTGACTCCTGTAACAAAACCCCTTGGTGAGTGGTTTTTGCACCATGTTCTCTATCAAGCGATCGACTGCCTTAACAACCCTGCCAGTACGTGTTCTGACAACCTGACTTTCAAACCCTTGTACTTGGGAGGGCATCTCATTCTCCATCTCAGACTCATCAGCTTCTCCAATAGACTCAGAGTCAGAGGATGCGTTTAACCACGAACATGTACGGTCCTCAGAAGCATCTACTGCTAGGCCACTCAAAGCATCAACAGAAGGAGGCTGAAACTCACTGGCCACATCCGAGGCAGCTCCATTCATCTCTTCATCGCTTAGTTCTGGCATGGGCAAGAAGCTCATGTCCAACATCAAATTCGATGAACAACTTTTGTTTTCCCACTTTCGTCTCTGACTTTGTAAACGTGAGTCTGAGGGTTCCGGTCTATGATGGTATACATAGTGGCTTCCCACTTATCCGCTAACTTCCTCTTCCCCTCTCTCTGCTTTATTAGCTAACAAAACTCGGGTCGCCAACGTTCAAGTGGGTTCCACGAACTCTCTTGTTGTAGCCATCAGCTTGATGTTGCTGTCCTTTCCTCGCATGCTGCTGAGCTATGTCGGCAGCCACATGGAGGTTCGCCATCAGTTTCTCTGCATAGGTCTTATAATTCACCACGACTGGATCCCTCAAGACTTGTTTGAAGACCATGTCTACTGGGAGTCTGGGGACTCGACCATACATCAAATAGAATGGAGGATATCCAGTTGTTTCATGAGTGGTGGCATTATACGCAAAAGTCAAAGTCTGTATCAGTTGGACCCAGTGTTGCTTAGCTGTCAGGGGTAGGGCACGCAACATACTGCCAAGTGTCCTATTGAACCTTTTGGTTTGCCCATTTCCCATGGGATGGTATGCTGTTGTGTGTGTTTTCATAATCCCTGTGAGGCTGAGGAGTTCAGCTATGAGTTTGCTTTCAAAATTGGCCCCTTGATCAGAATGTATTCGCTCTGGGAAACCGTAGATGCAGAATACGTTATCCCATAACTTCTTTGCTATTTGCTTGGCAGTTTGGTTTATGCAGGGAAAGGCATGAGCCAATTTTGTAAAGTGGTCTGTTATGACTAACACATCGACAGATCTTTGCTTACAGTCCTCAGCACTCCAAAAATCAATGCACACCAGCTCCATGGGTGCCGAAGTGCGAATGCTCTCCAAGGAGCTCGGGCAGCTGGTTCAGGGTCTTTGCAAGGATACAGCGTTGGCAGCATTTCACATATTCCTTGATGTCTCTTCCCATTTGCGGCCAGAAGAAACGCTGTCGGGCGAGGTGTGCTGTTCTAGCCTGCCCTTGATGCCCAGCGAAATCATGCACACCAGCGAGAGCTTTGGCCTTCAAGCTAGCAGGCAGCACAAACTGATACCTCTTCTCTCTGCTTAATGGGTCTTTGGTTACCCTATATAGGACTCCGTCCTGGACTTTTAGATGATGCCACTGCTTGCACAGTGTCTGGGTCGTAAGAGCTAACCTCCTCCTCCCTCGCCTAGGTGGTGGCTCACCCCTCTGAATGAGTGGCAGGACTTCCCTGATAACTGGATCTATTTCCTGGCTGTGCCTCAGCTCGCCCGATGGAGAGGGCTGGAAGTGTGTCTTGTTCTGAGGGCACCGCCTGGGGAAGAACATTGAGAAACTGTGTTGCTCTTATCTCTGCTCCCCTTTCCCACTCTACATGAGCTTCACAAGCAGATTTCACATGAGAGGGTTCTTGACTGCCGGCCAGCCTGTCTTGAGTGGGGTCCATAGTTACACAGCACCCTGCATCATGTGCCTGGAGACACTGCGTCTTACTCCGGAAGAGATCTTGGACTTTCTCCTCTTTGGTTCCCTCCGCCTCGGCCAAAAGACTTTCATAGGGCTCACTGATCAACCTTTGGCTCACTGATTTAGCAAACGGATCTCTACTCAGGCATCTGCCACAATGTTCTTTACCCCAGGAATGTGTTTGATACTGAAGGTGTATGGGGAAAGCTTTGCCACCCACCTCTGTTCGCAAGCGTCAAGTTTTGGTTTGGTCATTATATAGGTCAAAGGATTATTGTCGGTCCACACTGTAAAAGTGTGGCCTTTCAACCAGTGGCTGAATTTTTCACAAACACTCCATTTGAGCGCCAAGAACTCCAGTCGGTGAGCAGGATACCTCTTTTGTGAGCCAGTGAGGGTCTTGCTGGCAAAGGCGATCGGGCGTGCCTTCGTTTCTCCTTCTGGTATCTGGGACAGAACTGCCCCAAGGCCATCAAGAGACGCATCAATGGACAGAACCAAGGGCTTAGAAAAGTCTGGATGGCTAAGGACCACACAATTCAGGAGCTTCCCCTTAAGGCTCGACGAAGCGGAATCGCAGTCAAGGGTCCAATCCGCAGGTTTGAGCTTTCTGTAGACTCCCGCATTCTGACTGTACTTCCCGGCCTTTCCTCTCCGTTCTGGCCAGCTGTGAGAGCAAACAGGGGTTTTTGCGATGGAGGAGCAATTTGGTATGTAGTGTTGGTAATAAAATACCATCCCCAGGAATGACTTCACTCTGTGAACTGAAGGAGTGCAGCCATCATCTTCCATCAAGTCCCTCTGACATTTTGGTGATGACCTCGACCTTCTCTGGGTCAACAGCAACACCGTCACTGTCAACGATGTGTCCGAGAAACTTCACAGATCTCCGCAACAGATGGCATTTTTTTGGACTCAACTTTAGATTGTGCTCCCGTAGCCTCTGGAAAACAACCTCTAATTTGCTGAGGGCCTGCTGTTCATTGGGGGCAAATATCAAGAGATCATCTAGGTAGCACAAGAGACTGCTGAAGTTAAGATCGCCAAAGATACTCAGCATCATCCTCATGAAGGACGCTGGACTGTTGCAAAGCCCCTGTGGCATTCTGTTATACTGCAGGCCTAATGGTGTTGTGAAGGCGGTATACTTTTGTCCCTCCTCATGCATGGGCAAGTTATAAAATCCAGACGTGAGGTCCATGGTGCTGAAGACAGCATTACCGCCAAGGGCAGCCAAGCAGTCCGATTGATGGGGCAAAGGATGAGCATCCTTGATAGTTCTTGCATTCAGCCATCGAAAGTCTGTGCATATCCGGAGGTCGCCATTTTTCTTCCAAACCATCACGAGTGGAGAAGCATATTCACTCATTGATTTCCGTATGATTTCCTGTTCCTCCATCTCGGTGAGAACTTGGCGCAGCTTTTGATAGTGGGCTGGCGGCACTCTGCGATATGGAAGACGGAAGGGACGGTCACGTCAGTGAGGCGGATCCTATGGGAAAAGCCCTTGGCTTCTCCACAGTCAAGATGATGCTTTGAAAATATATCCTGATATTTCTCCAGCAATGTCACAAGTTGGAGCTTGGTGGAGGCTCGCTTCACAATGATCAATGTCGACATTTCCTAGACCAGACTTCTGCAGTCTGTCTTTCAGGTCACCGTTGTCGTCCCTGTTTCACATGAGTCACTCTAACAGAGCCAGCATCACTCTGACAGGAACCCTGGAACAGTGTGAGATCTTCAGCTGCAACACAAGTAGAGACGTCCGCAAGCTTGCTGTTCCTTTTCAGTGTGAGTGGTTTGTCTGAGATATTAGTGATTTTCATGGGAGTCCAGCCATCTCCCCATAGCGGTGTTACCACTCTCCCCACCATAATGCCCCCGAGGCACACACCTGGAGGTTGTAGGCTCCACCATAACTGTACTCCCAGGTGACTTGGGCATATTACTTGGCAGTCTTCCCCACAGCAGGTACTCTTGTTTGGGAAGGAGAGTCACCGCCTGAGTTAGCGTCACTGTCCCTACTTTTCCTGGGACATCTTCACCCCTCCATCTTGTGAGACTGGTCATCATTTCTAGAAACTGTTTGCCATCTGGAGACCCTTTTGTGTTGCTCGAGATAAGTGTCCAATAACTGTTCTCGTTTTTCAGCTGATGCAGTACACGTTTCAACATGTTGGTGCCTACTATTATGTCGTATTTCTGACCAGTGATCACCAGAACTGGGACCATGCACTTTACCCCATACAGACTTAGTTCCATGTCATACATGCACTTGGGGCGCACTTGTACTCCTCCACAGCCAACAAGGATGATATGCTGTGAGAGTTCTTGATGTGGGGTCAAGACGCTATCCGATAGTAGTCTCTGCTCTGCCTCTTCACTTATCGTGCAGGCCATTGAGCCTGTATCGAGGAGCCCTTGCAACTGAGCACAGCCATTAACTGTCACCGGTGCGTGAAATAACTCACTGAACGTCTCAACTCTGTGAATATTCTGAACAATTACCGTGCAATTATCAGACATTGCTTTACAGACATTGACATACATCTCCTTCAATTCTTCACTTTCTTCAAGGGTTGAATCTTCAACGCTCACACATCCCCTTTCCGTATGTGAGCTATCTAGTTTAAACTGGCTCCACCTTGCTCAGAGTTAGATGGTGTGTGCGCTAACTGTGGCTGAGCGTTAATTCTTGGCCGGCGCTGTTGGCATTCTCTCTTCCAGTGGCCGGGCTTGTAACAGCCCATACAGAGGTTCGCCTGTCTACAGTGTGCAGTAGTTGAGTGTTCGGCAGACTGACAGACTTTACATCTACTCTGAACAATGGCTGCTGGCCCCCCTGCTTGGTGGCACGACTGCTGTTGTGTGTGCCGCCTGCTCTAGCACACGGTTCAGCAAGCCAATGAGAGACTGCATGCAGATGCTCTCTGTCTGAGGAGAGGATGGGCCCCATTGCCTTTGGGTAACCAGTAAGGTCTGTTGGGTTTTCAGCAGCGACTGTCTCTGTGGTTAATGCCTGAGCATGTGCACCAATGTTCTTTGGCCGATAAGATTTGGCTTGACACATTGTTCTAGCCTCTCTCTGATGTTCAACGAGGTGTTCCTGAATCTCATTTGCTGTCCACTTTTCAGCTGTTTTGCACTTTAGGACACTTGCAAGAGCGGGGTCGGGACAGTGTTTCACCAGCATCATTGTGACTTCGTGAGAGGGGTCCTCAATGTTTCGCCGCTGCCTTCTCAGACACTCATCTGCGACATCCACAGCCTTGTTCAAGCGTATCCAATAGTCCATGGGACTTTCTCCGGCCAGAGGAAGTGTGTTATAGAAATCTGCTAAAGGCATAGAGGAGTAGGTTAACTCACTGAAATGTTGTTTCAGAATATCAAAGACGCAGCTTGGAGTTCTCAGCTGGCTGCAGCGATGGCATACTGCGCAGGGTAACTTTAACAATGTCTCTAGCCTTTCCCATTAGTCTTGACATTATCTCCTGGGAGTGCTCTTGCGGGTGTACACCCCTCTTATTCAGGTAAACGCTCATAATCTCTTCCCACTCATGCACTGTGTGTTTGTCTGTTCCATCACCCCTGAAGTACGGCGGCTCTTTGACATCTGTCTTCATGACTAACTTTACTCCTGTCATGTTCAAATCAGACTGTCCATATCCTAAGTTCAGACTAGGCGTAGGAGTGGTTTGGTTATCTGCACTACCAACAGATCTCTGTAATTGGCTAGCAATGTTCTCTCCTATTTCATGAGCTAACTGTGTGATGAGACTCCCTAGGTCTGCAGAACTCACGATGTGAACTAGACACTGGCTGACGTGGAGAATGTTCATCTGTTTGGGTGTGAGTGTATGAAAATGCAGGACGGCCCACTGAACTAACGCTGCTTGCAATGTCTGGAGCATCTCTTAAGCTACGCATGTGTGGTGCGGGGGAATATTCATCAGTGCGTAAGCGTGTGGACGAGAGTACAGGTCTGCCTAGTATACCAGCACCCCTAACCGCGTGCTCTCCACCCTACTCATAAACCTGCCCCTCCCCAGGCTTACCCCTGCAGCATCTCCAACACTAAATGGTGTCTGCGCATCCTTACCATCAGTCATTAAAAAAAAAAAATAGAAAGTTGTAATAGACTATGGTAATGATATGTGAATCACCAGAACATGTGAATATGAAAACAAATTGTAAAATGATACTGAGGTAAGTAGCTGAGGTAAGCAATTAAGAGCTACAATTTACACATTAATGTTTGCCCTTATACTTGTCAACGTTCAAGAGGTTCCTACTGTCACAGCAACCACCGAGCGATCACCCTGGCGATGATCTGAAGCGAAGATATCCGGGTCACGGCACCAATGTAGCCGGCGCGGTCTGCTCGTGCCGACTACTGCGTTGTGTTCCGGTGCACTGAAGACAAGACACTGGCGTACTTGAAGGCACTTTATTGTGTACAACTCTCTCAATCTGTTCAACATCAAGGAGAGAAAATGTTCAAAACTCTACCCTCGACCAGAATCCGCCTCTCTCAGTCGAGTAGAATGCAGACTGAGTATAATCACATTCAAAAAATCCAAGGAATAAAATACAACCTAATTGGAAAATAAACATCGCATCTGGTGTATATCTTATGTATGTGTCATATTGCATGTTATCTCTGCCAAAAACTCTGAGCTTTTAGCCTTTACATTAATACTGTGCAACATGACATAAACCATCTTTCAAATAGGTAATACATACAGTAATATGCACGAAGCAACATGTAATCCTTCACATTTGAGCTTTTCAGTGCCATTAAACACTAATCAATACATGAAAACATTTTAAATGAACACATATTTTTAACCTGATATAGGGAATACATACCTGTTCAACATCAAGGAGAGAAAATGTTCAAAACTCTACCCTCGACCAGAATCCGCCTAACATAAAAAAATAACTGAAACGTGGGCTTCAACACAAGAGGATAGAATGACGATCGCTAACTTACAGCTAAACAAAACACGAGGTTAGCTAAGTTAGCAATTTCTCAAACTCTCAAAAATAGCTAAATTCACGACACAGCTTGATTAAATGTATGTACACTCATCATATAATATACATACAAGTTACTATGTGCACTGAAACGTTTTAGTTTTAACAGGTATATCAAGTTTATATCACGCCGAAGTGAACACATACCTCTCTCAGTCGAGTAGAATGCAGACTGAGAAAAGCATGAGATAACTCCGCATATAACCAAACCAACACTCTAGAGGGCGCACTTACATAACTAACTCTCCCAATATCTGTAAACTACACGAAATGGTGAAATCAACTCACAAAATAAAATAAAAAATAGAAAATGAACGGTTGCAAAAATCTGTAATTCTTTGACCTGTTACACTTGCAACGCCAGGGTTGTGGGTTCGATTCCCACGGGGGACCAGTATGAGAAAAAAAAAGTATGCACTCACTTACTGTAAGTCGCTCTAGATAAGAGCGTCGCTAAATGACTAAAATGTATTGGCATTAATAAAGAGAAGCGTAAGCTACTATTATAATTATTTCGGTGACAACCTGGTTGATTAACAATGTTGGGTTGTTAATGTTTTTTTAAATATATAAATTAATGTGGGACAGAAAAAAGGCAGTGTAGAACACCATTTGCCCATCATGCATTGCTCCAAACTTTCCAAAGATTGTTACAAAGTTTGCCCTGCACAAAAATTTGTATTTTCCTACGAATGAAATCGCACATAACTTAATTTGTGAGATAAGACACGAATTTAAGTGTGAGATTGTGTTGCTGTAAATAATCACCCAATAGGAGAGAACTCAAACAATAAATCATTCAGTAAGATTGATTTAAAAAAATAGGATATATTTCGACTGCTGATTCTAATTTGAAGAATAAAAAACAAATACATGGAAATGTGTTAAATGTAGACAAACAAGTGAAGCAGTAAAAATAGCCCCAATTTGACATACCACTGTTCAGAATTTACAACTGACAGAAAAAGTAATCCAACAATTTAAGAGTAAAATGGAAATCAAGGAGACGTGATAAGAATAGGAAATGTGTCAAATATTCCATTAAAATCCAGGACATATACATCTGCACAATTGATTAGAATAAAATCAGGACAACATCAAAGAAGCGATGTACCAAATATTTCAGAAAGTACAAAATGAGAAAATAAGTGATATACTCCTGTAAAATGGATAACCGTGTATGTAAAATTGAAAAATCGGAAACAGAAAACAATTGAGGAGGAGAGGAATGAATCAAATTGGATGACAGAACCATATGAAAATAATACGTTTTCTGTGGAAAACGAAGGACCTGATGATGAATTTGGAGGACTTGACAGAACCATTGACGACTTATTGGAAGAGACTGCAACACAAATCTTATAAAATTATATGGAGCCTGTGACAACTGAAACTTTTAGTTTGACAGTGTCCACCAACATCAGAAGCAATCGGAGAAAACACAAAGGTTCAAGACAAAATAATTCACTTGACAAATGAAACAACTGCTTTTAGTGAAATTGAGGACCACACTGAAAAAGAGGGACTGGAGGGGTCTGAACCTCTGTCTGACAAGTATGTTGAAGAAAACGCTGCGAAAGAGGAGAAAGAGTGGTAGATCAGCTTTAATATTGCAGATAGATTGTGGCTTCCATGAATGTAACTGTTTGCATCATTTCCAATCCCCCATATATATTTTTTCTTATACAGTGAGGGAAAAATGTATTTGATCCCCTGCTGATTTTGTACATTTGCCGACTGACAAAGACATGATCAGTCTATAATTTTAATGGTAGGTTTATTTGAACAGTGAGAGACAGAATAACAACACAAAAATCCAGAAAAACGCATGTCAAAAATGTTATAAATTGATTTGCATTTTAATGAGGGAAATAAGTATTTGACCCCCTCTGCAAAACATGACTTAGTACTTGGAGGCAAAACCCTTGTTGGCAATCACAGAGGTCAGACGTTTCTTGTAGTTGGCCACCAGGTTTGCATACATCTCAGGAGGGATTTTGTCCCACTCCTCTTTGCAGATCTTCTCCTAGTCATTAAGGTTTGAGGCTGACGTTTGGTAACTCGAACCTTCAGCTCCCTCCACAGATTTTCTATGGGATTAAGTTCTGGAGACTGGCTAGGCCACTCCAGGACCTTAATGTGCTTCTTCTTGAGCCACTCCTTTGTTGCCTTGGCCATGTGTTTTGGGTCATTGTCATGCTGGAATACCCATCCACGACCCATTTTCAACGCCCTGGCTGAGGGAAGGAGGTTCTCATCCAAAATTTGACGGTACATGGCCCCGTCCATCGTCCCTTTGATGCTGTGAAGTTGTCCTGTCCCCTTAGCAGAAAAACACCCCCAAAGCATAATGTTTCCACCTCCATGTTTGACGGTGGGGATGGTGTTCTTGGGGTCATAGGCAGTATTCCTCCTCTTCCAAACACGCAGAGTTGAGTTGATGCCAAAGAGATCGATTTTGTTCTCATCTGACCACAACACTTTCACCCAGTTCTCCTCTGAATCATTCAGATGTTCATTGGCAAACTTCAGACGGCCCTGTATATGTGCTTTCTTGAGCAGGGGGACCTTGCGGGCGCTGCAGGATTTCAGTCCTTCACGGCGTAGTGTGTTACCAATTGTTTTCTTGGTGACAATGGTCCCAGCTGCCTTGAGATCATTGACAAGATCCTCCTGTGTAGTTCTGGACTGATTCCTCACCGTTCTCATGATCATTGCAACTCCACGAGGTGAGATCTTGCATGGAGCCCCAGGCCGAGGGAGATTGACAGTTCTTTTGGGAATAATCGCACCAACTGTTGTCACCTTCTCACCAAGCTGCTTGGTGATGGTAAGCTGCTTGGCGATGGTCTTGTAGCCCATTCCAGCTTTGTGTAGGTCTACAATCTTGTCCCTGACATCCTTGGAGTGCTCTTTGGTCTTGGCCATGGTGGAGAGTCTGGAATCTGATTGATTTGATTGCTTCTGTGGACAGGTGTCTTTTATACAGGTAACAAGCTGAGATTAGGAGCACTCCCTTTAAGAGTGTGCTCCTAATCTCAGCTCGTTATCTGTATAAAAGACACCTGGGAGCCAGAAATCTTTCTAATTGAGAGGGGGTCAAATACTTATTTCCCTCATTAACATGCAAATCAATTTATACAGAGCACCATTAAATCCATTATTAAAAAATGGAAAGAATATGGCACTACAACAAACCTGCCAAGAGAGGGCCGCCCACCAAACCTCACAGACCAGGCAAGGAGGGCATTAATCAGAGAGGCAACAAAGAGACCAAAGATAACCCTGAAGGAGCTGCAAAGCTCCAGAGCAGAGATTGGAGTATCTGTCCATAGGACCACTTTAAGCCGTACATTCCACAGAGCTGGGCTTTACGGAAGAGTGGCCAGAAAAAAGCCATTGCTAAAGAAAAAAATAAGCAAACACATTTGGTGTTCACCAAAAGCCATGTGGGAGACTCCCCAAACATATGGAAGACGGTACTCTGGTCAGATGAGACTAAAATTGAGCTTTTTGACCATCAAGGAAAACGCTATGTCTGGCGCAAACCCAACACCTCTCATCGCCCCGAGAACACCATCCCCACAGTGAAGCATGGTGGTGGCAGCATCATGCTGTGGGGATGTTTTTCATCGGCAGGGACTGGGAAACTTGTCAGAATTGAACAAATGATTGATGGCGCTAAATACAGGGAAATTCTTGAGGGAAACCTGTTTCAGTCTTCCAGAGATTTGAGACTGGGACGGAGGTTTACCTTCCAGCAGGACAATGACCCTAAGCATACTGCTAAAGCAACACCCGAGTAGTTTAAGGGGAAACATTTAAATGTCTTGGAATGGCCTAGTCAAAGCCCAGACCTCATTTCAATTGAGAATCTGTTGTATGACATAAAGATTGCTGTACACCAGCGGAACCCATCCAACTTGAAGGAGCTGGAGCAGTTTTGCCTTGAAGAATGGGCAAAAATCCCAGTGGCTAGATGTGCCAAGCATATACCCCAAGAGACTTGCAGCTGTAATTGCTGCAAAAGGTGAGTCTCCAAAGTATTGACTTTGGGGGGGGTGAATAGTTATGCACGCTCAAGTTCTGTTTTTGTGTGTCTATTTTCTTGTTTCTTTCACAAGGAAAAATATTTTGCATCTTCAAGGTGGTAGGTATGTTGTGTAAATCAAATGATACAAACCCCCAAAAATCAAATGTAATTCCAGGTTGTTATACAACAGAATAGGAAAAATGCCAAGGGGGTGAATACTTTCGTAAGCCACTGTACTTACGGTCACTGTGGGGATGACGTCATCATTGCACTTATTGTTGAAGCCAGTGACTGATGTGGTGTACTCCTCAATGCCATCGGAAGAATCCCGGAACATATTCCAGTCTGTGCTAGCAAAACAGTCTTGTAGCTTAGCATCTGCGTCATCTGACCACTTCCTTATTAACCGAGTCACTGGTGCTTCCTGCTTTAGTTTTTGCTCATAAGCAGGAATCAGGAGGATATAATTATGGTCAGATTTGCCAAATGGAGGGCGAGGGAGAGATTTGTATGCGTCTCTGTGTGTGGAGTAAAGGTGGTCTAGAGTTTATTTTCCTCTGATGCCAACGTGGGTGAAACCACTACTGGTACAGCAATATTAGTAGCAAATGAAATCAGAGAAAAGGAGGTTGAGGATAACAAAAGAAAGTCAAGGTTTCAGAAACTCCACCCATTTCAGAGGAAGAGTATCCTGGCTTGAACACAAAGTTAACGAATCCCTTAAAGGGAGATGTTTTACCATCTGAGGATGAAAAGGATCACATTGAACCCATAGATTTAGACTAATCTTTAGCCCAACACTTAAATCAACTTTGCATTCTACTGTAAAAAAAATAATTATACTGTATCTTGCTGTACAAGCAATTGTGTGCTACATTAATAAAGTAAACTTGAATAAACTGTCCAACGATGAGTCTCAGTCCATTTGCTTCCAAATAATACAATTTTATAACAATCATTAACAAAATCATTGAATGACACAAAAGTCAAGAGATTCCTCTTCCATTTCCTCCTTTTCACTTTCTTTCCTAAACTTGCTTCTGCTGCTTCTCCTCCTCTTCCTCAGTTGTGTGTTGTCGACCAATCCTTTTACAAGCCTTCTATTTCCAGAAGACTGCTTCATCTGCCAAGCAGGGAGATGCTGGGCACAGTCTATGTTTCCCACAGTGCTGCTTGTCAAGTGCACCACTGGCCCTACTTTGCCTCTTGTCCGAGACCAAGCCATGCAGAGACTCTTCAGTTAAACTACAGGCACACTGACCCCTGCTCTGGAGGGCAGAATCTGTAGGTTTCAAAATGGGTAGTTGGAATCGAGTTGTTTGACCGGGATTGAGAGGTTTTGAATGCTGATGAAGGGACATCATGATTCTCTCTGTTTCAACCAGCTTTGAGTTCTGAGAGAGTCTCTTCAGTCTCAGACGAGCACTGCGTCGGGGAGCAGTGCATCATCCAGCGTGTCCCTCACGCATGGGCCCTGTGCCCTTGTCCTCAAGTACTCTTCCACTGGGCGTTCTGATGCGGACTAGGATTACACCGTCTCCCCCAGTAGACAAATGTCTCTGTTTGATGAGATCCATGTTTCTAAAGTCCAGTGTCTCATCACCCTCAATGTTGTCTCCATGTGTAATGGACTCTGGAGATGTGGTTTGGCTGGCTTGTCCCAGTCCCACAGCCTCACGATTAGCTTTGATGTTACTGCTCTGTGAGGATGATGTGCTCTCCTCCTGCTCAGATCCTGTAGCTACATACCCATGGATAGGGTCAGTCCCTGTAGCTACAGACCCATGGATAGGGTCAGTCCCTGTAGCTACATACCCATGGATAGGGTCAGTCCCTGTAGCTACAGACCCATGGATAGGGTCAGTCCCTGTAGCTACATACCCATGGATATGGTCAGTCCCTGTAGCTACAGACCCATGGATAGGGTCAGTCCCTGCAGCTACAGACACATCGGTAGGGAGCTGTGTGCCACTGCCACCTGCTGTACTGTTCTGAGAAGCCACTTCACGCCTATTTCTGTTTCCTTTCCGGGATGGTCTTGCCAAGGCCTTCCTCTCAGCCTCTATTCTGTGAGCCCACCTCCGTTGGTGGTTCCTGAAGCACACTAGTCTCCTGGCATTGCCCAAGGGGATGCCAGTATGCTGGATGAGCTGCCTAACAGTGCAGCGGTTGAGGTCAAATGCCCCAGTGTTCTTTGCCATCCTTCTACTGAGTGCAGGTGCAGCAGAGACCCTTCCTCTCTGCCTCCTGGTCTTACACCTAACAATGTATTGAATCAGAATGACATTTTGGACAACACACAATTATGACATCACAGAACATGTCAACCAAATAATCAATGTTTTATCTCTAGGATGTCAATAAGCTTACTCTTTGTGACATGTCAAATTTGAGTGATATCTGGTGGTAGAGACATTTAGAAAAGGGGCACAAAATATCTAAAAACCTTTATTTTAAAACTGTTGCATTGTTCTTAAAAAATATACATTGTAAAGAACATCTACATACAATAATAAGTACTTACATACATAATGTGAAATTATACATTAAAAAAAGGACACTGCCATCGGCAACTGCACTTTGGATCCAACTCAAGGAAATACTGACAAGATCTGTACACTTCAACAGATGGGATAACAAGAACATAATGCAGAAACAATTGTATTTTGAAATAATGAACAAAGTCTTGGGAGAGTTACTTAACTCATTCCATCATTGTTGAAAAAGGCCATGATAAATACTACATTCAACATTACAAAATACACTGTACTGGACTAAAGGCTGAGGATAGAAGCTCATCATCAAACTGCAGAACACAAAATGACTTCCATAGTTTCCACTAGGTGGAGTTACCTGCTCTGAACACACGAGATGATCTGTGCAACATTGCTCATTTTCAAAATGTCAATGCCATCTCACACTTACACTGAAACATTGTCCATTTAACCAAATAAAGCAATGTTGCTCAACATACATCATTTGCTTAAGGAGCAACATGAACTTGGCATTATTATCAGTGTGTGAAGACAGTACTATGGTGGACACCTTGGAAAAACCAAGGCAGCATTATTTCATGACAAAATAGAAAGTCTAGTTTGTACAGAATGTTCAGCATCGATAATCTATTTTGGTCCTGTAGCGCTAGATCTAAGAAAACCATCTTATAGGCAAATACACATATTAACCAGTCCTTAAAAAAATAAATTAAAAATAAATACAACAATGCTATACATACTTTGCTGAATCATCAAGACACAACCCACTGGGGTGCATCCGAAATGGCACCGTATTTATATATAGTGCATTACCAGAGCCCTAGTCAAAAGTAGTGCACTATAAAGGGAAAACGGTGCCATTTAGAAGGCAGCTCTGGTGTTTAAATTACATTCAGGATGGTCCATGCCCTGATCAGCGCATTACATGATGGCCTGACCACTACATGCACTAAAGCAGAGTAAACTACATCCAGTGTATATTCTTCCCTCCTCCTACAGTAGACAGTGTTCACTCAACACCCAGGAGCTCTACAGTCGCTAGCCTGTCCATAACCTACCAGTTCACTGTGTGAAACTGCAGAGGGAATTATTCAACAGCCAGACAATAGGCCTGTCACAGCAGGTACCGTAGATCATTTAACCACACACATACAGCTCAGTTACGACTCCTACTGTACATGTCTGTGTATTTTGGGTATTTTCCCCAGAACTCCCTAGAAGCAGGGACATACAGTGCATTCAGAAAGTATTTAGACCTGGACTTATTCCACATTTTGTTACGTTACAGCCTTATTCTAAAATGGATTAAATTGTTTTTTCCCTCATCAATCTACACACACAATACCCCACAATGACAAAGCAAAAACTGGGTTTTAGAAATTGTTGGAAATGTATTAAAAATAGAAAACTGAAATATCACATTTACATGTGATCAGACCTTTTCCTCAGTACTTTGTTGAAGCACCTTTGGCAGCGATTACAGCCTCAAGTCTTCTTGGGTATGGGGCTACAAGTTTGGCACACCTGTATTTGGGAAGCTTCTCTCTTTCTTCTCTACAGATCCTCTCAAGCTCTGTCAGGTTGGATGGGGAGCGTCGCTGCACAGTTATTTTCAGGTCTCTCCAGAGATGTTAGACCGGGTTCAAGTCCGGGACTGGCAGGGCCACTCAAGGACATTCAGAGACTTGTCCCGAAGCCACTCCTGCGTTGTCTTGGCTGTGTGTTTAGGGTTGTTGTCCTGTTGGAAGGTGAACATTCGCCCCAGTCTGAGGTCCCGAGCACTCTGGAGCAGGTTTTCATCAAGGATCTCTCTGCACTTTGCTCCGTTCATCTTTCCCTCGATCCTGACTAGTCTCCCAGTCCCTGCCACTGAAAAACATCCCCACAGCATGATGCTGCCACCACCATGCTTCACCGTAGGGATGGTGCCAGGCTTCCTCCAGACGTGACGCTTGCCATTCAGGCCAAAGAGTTCAATCTTGGTTTCATCAGACCAGAGTGCTTTAGGCGCCATTTGGCAAACTCCAAGCAGGCTGACTTGTGCCTTTTACTGAGGAGTGGCTTCCGCCTGGCCCCTCTACCATAAAAGGCCTGATTGGTGGAGTGCTGCAGAGACCGTTGTCCTTCTGAAAGGTTCTCCCATCTCCACAGATGAACTCTGGAGCGCTGTGAGAGTGACCATCGGGTTCTTGGTCAACTCCCTGACCAAGGCCCTTCTTCCCCGATTGCTCAGTTTGGCCGGGTGGCTGGCTCTAGGAAGAGTCTTGGTGGTCCCAAACTTCTTCGATTTAAGAATGATGGAGGCCACATTGTTCTTGGGGACCTTCAATGCTGCATAAATGGTTTGGTACCCCTTCCCCAGATTTGTGCCTCGACACAATCCTGTCTCGAGCTCTACGCACAATTCCTTCGACCTCATGGCTAGGTTTTTGCTTTGACATGCACTGTCAACTGTGGGACCTTATATAGACAGGTGTGTGCCTTTCAAAATCATGTCCAATCAATTGAATTTACCACAGGTGGACTCCAATTAAGTTGTAGAAACATCTCAAGGATGATCAATGGAAACAGGATGCACCTGAGCTCAATTGAGTCTCATAGCAAAGGGTCTGAATACTTACCTTATTTGCGTATCTGTTTTTTTATTTGTAATAAATGTGCAAACATTTCTAAAAACCTGATTTCACTTTGTCATTATGGGGTTGTGTGTAGATTGATGAGGATTTAAAAAAATGTAATCCATTTTAGAATAAGGCTGTAACGTGTACATTCACTTTTTATTTTCTGCATATTCATTTACTGCATATTCATAAAAACCATTTTCAATGGCTTTAGAAATAATATTTTCTGCTGATAACTTTTGGTCCAAATAAAGTAAGGCTTTGATTAGGTCATTCATGTCAGCTTGCATGCCCACCTTTTCCAACCATACTTTCAACAGTTCATAGACTCGGTCTTCAGGATGAAGGTGTGCAGCGCTTTTATAGCGTTGTCACTGAGTCCAATGTGCCTGAAGAATCTGTTATGGTAGTAAAACGTCCAGCTCTTCAAAAAGTTCAAAACATTTCTTCAAGGACTCGTCACCTAAAATAAAAAAAGGCATGTCAAGACCATGACATCAAAGCCCACCGTGCTGTCCTGTATTATAATCTTAATCAACAAAAATATGGAGAACAGCAGAGTGGGTCATAGACAAGGCTAAATATTGTTTGTATGTTAACTAGTCTAAATCCATAAAATATAGAGGGTATACTCTCACCATTCAAAGGAGCAAGTTTTCTGAGAAGGACATCTTCCTAGAAAGATTTAAAAAAGAAACATGGTCAGTCATAAATCATAAGTCAGGCTCCTAAATGAGGCCCTTGCACTAGCTCTGAAGTTGGCTATTGAAGGGCCGTGCAGGAGGTGAAGGACCTCAACACCAGCTCTGGGCTTCTTGTCTCTGGCCTTATTCCGTCCCTTCCTCAACCCTGCATGTGCATCTATAAGTCACATTTATGTGCTTGGGCCTGGCCACTAGCAATGGTTAATTAAATCTTCAAAAACAAGTGGCTGTAATCGCTGCCAAAGGTGCTTCAACAAAGGTTGAATAAAGGGTCTGAATATTTATGTAAATGTGATATTAACCTCCCGAGTGGCGCAGTGGTCTAAGGCACTGCATCGCAGTGCTAGCTGTGCCACTAGAGATCCTGGTTAGAATCCAGGCTCCGTCGTAGCCGGCAGCGACTGGGAGACCCATGGGGCGGCGCACAATTGGCCCAGGTTAGGGGAGGGAATGGCCGGCAGGGATGTAGCTCAGTTGGTAGAGCATGGCGTTTGCAACGCCAGGGTTGTGGGTTCGATTCCCACGGGGGGCCAGTATGAAAAATAAAAAATAATATATGCACTCACTAACTGTAAGTCGCTCTGGATAAGAGCGTCTGCTAAAAATGTAAAATATTGAAGTTTTTTTTTTATATACATTTGCAAAAAATTCCAAAAACCTGGTTTTTGTTTTGTCATTATGGGGTATTGTGTGTAGATTGATGTGGGGGGGAAAACAATTTAATCCATTTTAGAATAAGGCTCAGGAATCTGAATACTTTCCAAATGCACTGTAGTTACAGTGGGGGAAAAAAGTATTTAGTCAGCCACCAATTGTGCAAGTTCTCCCACTTTAAAAGATGAGAGAGGCCTGTAATTTTCATCATAGGTACACGTCAACTATGACAGACAAAATGAGATTTTTTTTCTCCAGAAAATCACATTGTAGGATTTCTTATGAATTTATTTGCAAATTATGGTGGAAAATAAGTATTTGGTCAATAACAAAAGTTTCTCAATACTTTGTTATATACCCTTTGTTGGCAATGACACAGGTCAAACGTTTTCTGTAAGTCTTCACAAGGTTTTCACACACTGTTGCTGGTATTTTGGCCCATTCCTCCATGCAGATCTCCTCTAGAGCAGTGATGTTTTGGGGCTGTCGCTGGGCAACACAGACTTTCAACTCATTTTACATTACATTTTAGTCATTTAGCAGACACTCTTATCCAGAGCGACTTACAGTTAGTGAATACATCCCTGCCGGCCATTCCATCCCCTACCCTGGACAACGCTGGGCCAATTGTGCACCGCCCATGAGTCTCCCGGTCGCGGCCGGCGGCGACAGAGCCTGGATTCGAACCAGGATCTCTAGTGGCACAGTTAGCACTGCGATGCAGTGCCTTAGACCACTGCGCCACTCAGGAGTACAAAGATTGTCTATGGGGTTGAGATCTGGAGACTGGCTAGGCCACTCCAGGACCTTGAAATGCCTCTTACGAAGCCACTCCTTCGTTGCCCGGGCGGATTGAGAGGTTTTGAATGCTGATGAAGGGACATCATGATTCTCTCTGTTTCAACCAGCTTTGAGTTCTGAGAGAGTCTCTTCAGTCTCAGACGAGCACTGCGTCGGGGAGCAGTGCATCATCCAGCGTGTCCCTCACGCATGGGCCCTGTGCCCTTGTCCTCAAGTACTCTTCCAATGGGCGTTCTGATGCGGACTAGGATTACACCGTCTCCCCCAGTAGACAAATGTCTCTGTTTGATGAGATCCATGTTTCTAAAGTCCAGTGTCTCATCACCCTCGATGTTGTCTCCATGTGTAATGGACTCTGGAGATGTGGTTTGGCTGGCTTGTCCCTGTGTAATGGACTCTGGAGATGTGGTTTTGGCTGGCTTGTCCCAGTCCCACAGCCTCACGATTAGCTTTGATGTTACTGCTCTTTGAGGATGATGTGCTCTCCTCCTGCTCAGATCCTGTAGCTACATACCCATGGATAGGGTCAGTCCCTGTAGCTACAGACCCATGGATAGGGTCAGTCCCTGTAGCTACAGACCCATGGATAGGGTCAGTCCCTGTAGCTACAGACACATCGGTAGGGAGCTGTGTGCCACTGCCACCTGCTGTACTGTTCTGAGAAGCCACTTCACACCTATTTCTGTTTCCCTTTCCGGGATGGTCTTGCCAAGGCCTTCCTCTCAGCCTCTATTCTGTGAGCCCACCTCCATTGGTGGTTCCTGAAGCACACTAGTCTCCTGGCATTGCCCAAGGGGATGCCAGTATGCTGGATGAGCTGCCTAACAGTGCAGCGGTTGAGGTCAAATGCCCCAGTGTTCTTTGCCATCCTTCTACTGAGTGCAGGTGCAGCAGAGACCCTTCCTCTCTGCCTCCTGGTCTTACTTCTAACAATGTATTGAATCAGAATGACATTTTGGACAACACACAATTATGACATCACAGAACATGCCAACCAAATAATCAATGTTTTATCTCTAGGATGTCAATAAGCTTACTCTTTGTGACATGTCAAATTTGAGTGATATCTGGTGCTAGAGACATTTAGAAAAGGGCACAAAATATCTAAAAACCTTTATTTTGCATTGTTCTTAAAAAATATACATTGTAAAGAACATCTACATACAATAATAAGTACTTACATACATAATGTGAAATTATACATTAAAAAAAAGACACTGCCATCGGCAACTGCACTTTGGATCCAACTCAAGGAAATACTGACAAGATCTGTACACTTCAACAGATGGGATAACAAGAACATAATGCAGAAACAATTGTAGTTTGAAATAATGAACAAAGTCTTGGGAGAGTTACTTAACTCATTCCATCATTGTTGAAAAAGGCCATGATAAATACTACATTCAACATTACAAAATACACTGTACTGGACTAAAGGCTGAAGATAGAAGCTCATCAAACTGCAGAACACAAAATGACTTCCATAGTTTCCACTAGGTGGAGTTACCTGCTCTGAACACACGAGATGATCTGTGCAACATTGCTCATTTTCAAAATGTCAATGCCATCTCACACTTACACTGAAACATTGTCCATTTAACCAAATAAAGCAATGTTGCTCAACATACATCATTTGCTTAAGGAGCAACAGGAACTTGGCATTATTATCAGTGTGTGAAGACAGTACTATGGTGGACACCTTGGAAAAACCAAGGCAGCATTATTTCATGACAAAATAGAAAGTCTAGTTTGTACAGAATGTTCAGCATCGATAATCTATTTTGGTCCTGTAGCGCTAGATCTAAGAAAACCATCTTATAGGCAAATACACATATTAACCAGTCCTTAAAAAATTGTAAAAAATAAATACAACGATGCTATACATACTTTGCTGAATCATCAAGACACAACCCACTGGGGTGCATCCGAAATGGCACCGTATTTATATATAGTGCATTACCAGAGCCCTAGTCAAAAGTAGTGCACTATAAAGGGAAAACGGTGCCATTTAGAAGGCAGCTCTGGTGTTTAAATTACATTCAGGATGGTCCATGCCCTGATCAGCGCATTACATGATGGCCTGACCACTACATGCACTAAAGCAGAGTAAACTACATCCAGTGTATATTCTTCCCTCCTCCTACAGTAGACAGTGTTCACTCAACACCCAGGAGCTCTACAGTCGCTAGCCTGTCCATAACCTACCAGTTCACTGTGTGAAACTGCAGAGGGAATTATTCAACAGCCAGACAATAGGCCTGTCACAGCAGGTACCGTAGATCATTTAACCACACACATACAGCTCAGTTACGACTCCTACTGTACATGTCTGTGTATTTTGGGTATTTTCCCCAGAACTCCCTAGAAGCAGGGACATACAGTGCATTCAGAAAGTATTTAGACCTGGACTTATTCCACATTTTGTTACGTTACAGCCTTATTCTAAAATGGATTAAATTGTTTTTTCCCCTCATCAATCTACACACAATACCCCACAATGACAAAGCAAAAACTGGGTTTTAGAAATTGTTGGAAATGTATTAAAAATAGAAAACTGAAATATCACATTTACATGTGATCAGACCTTTTCCTCAGTACTTTGTTGAAGCACCTTTGGCAGCGATTACAGCCTCAAGTCTTCTTGGGTATGGGGCTACAAGTTTGGCACACCTGTATTTGGGAAGCTTCTCTCTTTCTTCTCTACAGATCCTCTCAAGCTCTGTCAGGTTGGATGGGGAGCGTCGCTGCACAGTTATTTTCAGGTCTCTCCAGAGATGTTAGACCGGGTTCAAGTCCGGGGACTGGCAGGGCCACTCAAGGACATTCAGAGACTTGTCCCGAAGCCACTCCTGCGTTGTCTTGGCTGTGTGTTTAGGGTTGTTGTCCTGTTGGAAGGTGAACATTCGCCCCAGTCTGAGGTCCCGAGCACTCTGGAGCAGGTTTTCATCAAGGATCTCTCTGCACTTTGCTCCGTTCATCTTTCCCTCGATCCTGACTAGTCTCCCAGTCCCTGCCACTGAAAAAACATCCCCACAGCATGATGCTGCCACCACCATGCTTCACCGTAGGGATGGTGCCAGGCTTCCTCCAGACGTGACGCTTGCCATTCAGGCCAAAGAGTTCAATCTTGGTTTCATCAGACCAGAGTGCTTTAGGCGCCATTTGGCAAACTCCAAAGCAGGCTGACTTGTGCCTTTACTGAGGAGTGGCTTCCGCCTGGCCCCTCTACCATAAAAGGCCTGATTGGTGGAGTGCTGCAGAGACCGTTGTCCTTCTGAAAGGTTCTCCCATCTCCACAGATGAACTCTGGAGCGCTGTGAGAGTGACCATCGGGTTCTTGGTCAACTCCCTGACCAAGGCCCTTCTTCCCCGATTGCTCAGTTTGGCCGGGTGGCTGGCTCTAGGAAGAGTCTTGGTGGTCCCAAACTTCTTCGATTTAAGAATGATGGAGGCCACATTGTTCTTGGGGACCTTCAATGCTGCATAAATGGTTTGGTACCCCTTCCCCAGATTTGTGCCTCGACACAATCCTGTCTCGGAGCTCTACGCACAATTCCTTCGACCTCATGGCTAGGTTTTTGCTTTGACATGCACTGTCAACTGTGGGACCTTATATAGACAGGTGTGTGCCTTTCAAAATCATGTCCAATCAATTGAATTTACCACAGGTGGACTCCAATTAAGTTGTAGAAACATCTCAAGGATGATCAATGGAAACAGGATGCACCTGAGCTCAATTGAGTCTCATAGCAAAGGGTCTGAATACTTACCTTATTTGCGTATCTGTTTTTTTATTTGTAATAAATGTGCAAACATTTCTAAAAACCTGATTTCGCTTTGTCATTATGGGGTTGTGTGTAGATTGATGAGGATTTTAAAAAATGTAATCCATTTTAGAATAAGGCTGTAATGTGTACATTCACTTTTTATTTTCTGCATATTCATTTACTGCATATTCATAAAAACCATTTTCAATGGCTTTAGAAATAATATTTTCTGCTGATAACTTTTGGTCCAAATAAAGTAAGGCTTTGATTAGGTCATTCATGTCAGCTTGCATGCCCACCTTTTCCAACCATACTTTCAACAGTTCATAGACTCGGTCTTCAGGATGAAGGTGTGCAGCGCTTTTTATAGCGTTGTCACTGAGTCCAATGTGCCTGAAGAATCTGTTATGGTAGTAAACGTCCAGCTCTTCAAAAAGTTCAAAACATTTCTTCAAGGACTCGTCACCTAAAATAAAAAAGGCATGTCAAGACCATGACATCAAAGCCCACCGTGCTGTCCTGTATTATAATCTTAATCAACAAAAATATGGAGAACAGCAGAGTGGGTCATAGACAAGGCTAAATATTGTTTGTATGTTAACTAGTCTAAATCCATAAAATATAGAGGGTATACTCTCACCATTCAAAGGAGCAAGTTTTCTGAGAAGGACATCTTCCTAGAAAGATTTAAAAAAAGAAACATGGTCAGTCATAAATCATAAGTCAGGCTCCTAAATGAGGCCCTTGCACTAGCTCTGAAGTTGGCTATTGAAGGGCCGTGCAGGAGGTGAAGGACCTCAACACCAGCTCTGGGCTTCTTGTCTCTGGCCTTATTCCGTCCCTTCCTCAACCCTGCATGTGCATCTATAAGTCACATTTATGTGCTTGGGCCTGGCCACTAGCAATGGTTAATTAAATCTTCAAAAACAAGTGGCTGTAATCGCTGCCAAAGGTGCTTCAACAAAGGTTGAATAAAGGGTCTGAATATTTATGTAAATGTGATATTAACCTCCCGAGTGGCGCAGTGGTCTAAGGCACTGCATCGCAGTGCTAGCTGTGCCACTAGAGATCCTGGTTAGAATCCAGGCTCACGTCGTAGCCGGCAGCGACTGGGAGACCCATGGGGCGGCGCACAATTGGCCCAGGTTAGGGGAGGGAATGGCCGGCAGGGATGTAGCTCAGTTGGTAGAGCATGGCGTTTGCAACGCCAGGGTTGTGGGTTCGATTCCACGGGGGGCCAGTATGAAAAATAAAAAATAATATATGCACTCACTAACTGTAAGTCGCTCTGGATAAGAGCGTCTGCTAAAATGTAAAATATTGAAGTTTTTTTTTATATACATTTGCAAAAATTTCCAAAAACCTGGTTTTTGTTTTGTCATTATGGGGTATTGTGTGTAGATTGATGTGGGGGGGAAAACAATTTAATCCATTTTAGAATAAGGCTCAGGAATCTGAATACTTTCCAAATGCACTGTAGTTACAGTGGGGAAAAAAAGTATTTAGTCAGCCACCAATTGTGCAAGTTCTCCCACTTTAAAAGATGAGAGAGGCCTGTAATTTTCATCATAGGTACACGTCAACTATGACAGACAAAATGAGATTTTTTTCTCTCCAGAAAATCACATTGTAGGATTTCTTATGAATTTATTTGCAAATTATGGTGGAAAATAAGTATTTGGTCAATAACAAAAGTTTCTCAATACTTTGTTATATACCCTTTGTTGGCAATGACACAGGTCAAACGTTTTCTGTAAGTCTTCACAAGGTTTTCACACACTGTTGCTGGTATTTTGGCCCATTCCTCCATGCAGATCTCCTCTAGAGCAGTGATGTTTTGGGGCTGTCGCTGGGCAACACAGACTTTCAACTCATTTTACATTACATTTTAGTCATTTAGCAGACACTCTTATCCAGAGCGACTTACAGTTAGTGAATACATCCCTGCCGGCCATTCCATCCCCTACCCTGGACAACGCTGGGCCAATTGTGCACCGCCCATCGAGTCTCCCGGTCGCGGCCGGCGGCGACAGAGCCTGGATTCGAACCAGGATCTCTAGTGGCACAGTTAGCACTGCGATGCAGTGCCTTAGACCACTGCGCCACTCAGAGTACAAAGATTGTCTATGGGGTTGAGATCTGGAGACTGGCTAGGCCACTCCAGGACCTTGAAATGCCTCTTACGAAGCCACTCCTTCGTTGCCCGGGCGGATTGAGAGGTTTTGAATGCTGATGAAGGGACATCATGATTCTCTCTGTTTCAACCAGCTTTGAGTTCTGAGAGAGTCTCTTCAGTCTCAGACGAGCACTGCGTCGGGGAGCAGTGCATCATCCAGCGTGTCCCTCACGCATGGGCCCTGTGCCCTTGTCCTCAAGTACTCTTCCAATGGGCGTTCTGATGCGGACTAGATTACACCGTCTCCCCCAGTAGACAAATGTCTCTGTTTGATGAGATCCATGTTTCTAAAGTCCAGTGTCTCATCACCCTCGATGTTGTCTCCATGTGTAATGGACTCTGGAGATGTGGTTTGGCTGGCTTGTCCCTGTGTAATGGACTCTGGAGATGTGGTTTGGCTGGCTTGTCCCAGTCCCACAGCCTCACGATTAGCTTTGATGTTACTGCTCTTTGAGGATGATGTGCTCTCCTCCTGCTCAGATCCTGTAGCTACATACCCATGGATAGGGTCAGTCCCTGTAGCTACAGACCCATGGATAGGGTCAGTCCCTGTAGCTACAGACCCATGGATAGGGTCAGTCCCTGTAGCTACAGACACATCGGTAGGGAGCTGTGTGCCACTGCCACCTGCTGTACTGTTCTGAGAAGCCACTTCACACCTATTTCTGTTTCCTTTCCGGGATGGTCTTGCCAAGGCCTTCCTCTCAGCCTCTATTCTGTGAGCCCACCTCCATTGGTGGTTCCTGAAGCACACTAGTCTCCTGGCATTGCCCAAGGGGATGCCAGTATGCTGGATGAGCTGCCTAACAGTGCAGCGGTTGAGGTCAAATGCCCCAGTGTTCTTTGCCATCCTTCTACTGAGTGCAGGTGCAGCAGAGACCCTTCCTCTCTGCCTCCTGGTCTTACTTCTAACAATGTATTGAATCAGAATGACATTTTGGACAACACACAATTATGACATCACAGAACATGCCAACCAAATAATCAATGTTTTATCTCTAGGATGTCAATAAGCTTACTCTTTGTGACATGTCAAATTTGAGTGATATCTGGTGCTAGAGACATTTAGAAAAGGGCACAAAATATCTAAAACCTTTATTTTGCATTGTTCTTAAAAAATATACATTGTAAAGAACATCTACATACAATAATAAGTACTTACATACATAATGTGAAATTATACATTAAAAAAGGACACTGCCATCGGCAACTGCACTTTGGATCCAACTCAAGGAAATACTGACAAGATCTGTACACTTCAACAGATGGGATAACAAGAACATAATGCAGAAACAATTGTAGTTTGAAATAATGAACAAAGTCTTGGGAGAGTTACTTAACTCATTCCATCATTGTTGAAAAAGGCCATGATAAATACTACATTCAACATTACAAAATACACTGTACTGGACTAAAGGCTGAAGATAGAAGCTCATCAAACTGCAGAACACAAAATGACTTCCATAGTTTCCACTAGGTGGAGTTACCTGCTCTGAACACACGAGATGATCTGTGCAACATTGCTCATTTTCAAAATGTCAATGCCATCTCACACTTACACTGAAACATTGTCCATTTAACCAAATAAAGCAATGTTGCTCAACATACATCATTTGCTTAAGGAGCAACAGGAACTTGGCATTATTATCAGTGTGTGAAGACAGTACTATGGTGGACACCTTGGAAAAACCAAGGCAGCATTATTTCATGACAAAATAGAAAGTCTAGTTTGTACAGAATGTTCAGCATCGATAATCTATTTTGGTCCTGTAGCGCTAGATCTAAGAAAACCATCTTATAGGCAAATACACATATTAACCAGTCCTTAAAAAAATTGTAAAAAAATAAATACAACGATGCTATACATACTTTGCTGAATCATCAAGACACAACCCACTGGGGTGCATCCGAAATGGCACCGTATTTATATATAGTGCATTACCAGAGCCCTAGTCAAAAGTAGTGCACTATAAAGGGAAAACGGTGCCATTTAGAAGGCAGCTCTGGTGTTTAAATTACATTCAGGATGGTCCATGCCCTGATCAGCGCATTACATGATGGCCTGACCACTACATGCACTAAAGCAGAGTAAACTACATCCAGTGT
This sequence comes from Coregonus clupeaformis, assembly GCF_020615455.1. Taxonomy (NCBI): domain Eukaryota; kingdom Metazoa; phylum Chordata; class Actinopteri; order Salmoniformes; family Salmonidae; genus Coregonus; species Coregonus clupeaformis. The sequence goes on along the minus strand of NW_025537175.1, from coordinate 8,885 downwards.
ATATTCTTCCCTCCTCCTACAGTAGACAGTGTTCACTCAACACCCAGGAGCTCTACAGTCGCTAGCCTGTCCATAACCTACCAGTTCACTGTGTGAAACTGCAGAGGGAATTATTCAACAGCCAGACAATAGGCCTGTCTACGGGGTACCGTAGATCATTTAACCACACACATACAGCTCAGTTACGACTCCTACTGTACATGTCTGTGTATTTTGGGTATTTTCCCCAGAACTCCCTAGAAGCAGGGACATACAGTGCATTCAGAAAGTATTTAGACCTGGACTTATTCCACATTTTGTTACGTTACAGCCGTATTCTAAAATGGATTAAATTGTTTTTTTCCCCTCATCAATCTACACACAATACCCCACAATGACAAAGCAAAAACTGGGTTTTAGAAATTGTTGGAAATGTATTAAAAATAGAAAACTGAAATATCACATTTACATGTGATCAGAGCTTTTCCTCAGTACTTTGTTGAAGCACCTTTGGCAGCGATTACAGCCTCAAGTCTTCTTGGGTATGGGGCTACAAGTTTGGCACACCTGTATTTGGGAAGCTTCTCTCTTTCTTCTCTGCAGATCCTCTCAAGCTCTGTCAGGTTGGACGGGGAGCGTCGCTGCACAGTTATTTTCAGGTCTCTCCAGAGATGTTAGACCGGGTTCAAGTCCGGGGACTGGCAGGGCCACTCAAGGACATTCAGAGACTTGTCCCGAAGCCACTCCTGCGTTGTCTTGGCTGTGTGTTTAGGGTCGTTGTCCTGTTGGAAGGTGAACCTTCGCCCCAGTCTGAGATCCCGAGCACTCTGGAGCAGGTTTTCATCAAGGATCTCTCTGCACTTTGCTCCGTTCATCTTTCCCTCGATCCTGACTAGTCTCCCAGTCCCTGCCTCTGAAAAACATCCCCACAGCATGATGCTGCCACCACCATGCTTCACCGTAGGGATGGTGCCAGGCTTCCTCCAGACGTGACGCTTGCCATTCAGGCCAAAGAGTTCAATCTTGGTTTCATCAGACCAGAGTCCTTTAGGCGCCATTTGGCAAACTCCAAGCAGGCTGTCTTGTGCCTTTTACTGAGGAGTGGCTTCCGCCTGGCCCCTCTACCATAAAAGGCCTGATTGGTGGAGTGCTGCAGAGACCGTTGTCCTTCTGAAAGGTTCTCCCATCTCCACAGAGGAACTCTGGAGCGCTGTGAGAGTGACCATTGGGTTTTGGTCACCTCCCTGACCAAAGCCCTTCTTCCCCGATTGCTCAGTTTGGCCGGGTGGCTGGCTCTAGGAAGAGTCTTGGTGGTCCCAAACTTCTTCGATTTAAGAATGATGGAGGCCACATTGTTCTTGGGGACCTTCAATGCTGCATAAATGGTTTGGTACCCCTTCCCCAGATTTGTGCCTCGACACAATCCTGTCTCGGAGCTCTACGCACAATTCCTTCGACCTCATGGCTAGGTTTTTGCTTTGACATGCACTGTCAACTGTGGGACCTTATATAGACAGGTGTGCCTTTCAAAATCATGTCCAATCAATTGAATTTACCACAGGTGGACTCCAATTAAGTTGTAGAAACATCTCAAGGATGATCAATGGAAACAGGATGCACCTGAGCTCAATTGAGTCTCATAGCAAAGGGTCTGAATACTTACCTTATTTGCGTATCTGTTTTTTTATTTGTAATAAATGTGCAAACATTTCTAAAAACCTGATTTCGCTTTGTCATTATGGGGTTGTGTGTAGATTGATGAGGATTTTAAAAATTTAATCCATTTTAGAATAAGGCTGTAACGTGTACATTCACTTTTTATTTTCTGCATATTCATTTACTGCATATTCATAAAAACCATTTTCAATGGCTTTAGAAATAATATTTTCTGCTGATAACTTTTGGTCCAAATAAAGTAAGGCTTTGATTAGGTCATTCATGTCAGCTTGCATGCCCACCTTTTCCAACCATACTTTCAACAGTTCATAGACTCGGTCTTCAGGATGAAGGTGTGTAGCGCTTTTTATAGTGTTGTCACTGAGTCCAATGTGCCTGAAGAATCTGTTATGGTAGTAAACGTCCAGCTCTTCAAAAAGTTCAAAACATTTCTTCAAGGACTCATCACCTAAAATAAAAAAAGGCATGTCAAGATCATGACATCAAAGCCCACCGTGCTGTCCTGTATTATAATCTTAATCAACGAAAATATGGAGAACAGCAGAGTGGGTCATAGACAAGGCTAAATATTGTTTGTATGTTAACTAGTCTAAATCCATAAAATATAGAGGGTATACTCTCACCATTCAAAGGAGCAAGTTTTCTGAGAAGGACATCTTCCTAGAAAGATTTAAAAAAATAAACATGGTCAGTCATAAATCATAAGTCAGGCTCCTAAATGAGGCCCTTGCACTAGCTCTGAAGTTGGCTATTGAAGGGCCGTGCAGGAGGTGAAGGACCTCAACACCAGCTCTGGGCTTCTTGTCTCTGGCCTTATTCCGTCCCTTCCTCAACCCTGCATGTGCATCTATAAGTCACATTTATGTGCTTGGGCCTGGCCACTAGCAATGGTTAATTAAATCTTCAAAAACAAGTGGCTGTAATCGCTGCCAAAGGTGCTTCAACAAAGGTTGAATAAAGGGTCTGAATATTTATGTAAATGTGATATTAACCTCCCGAGTGGCGCAGTGGTCTAAGGCACTGCATCGCAGTGCTAGCTGTGCCACTAGAGATCCTGGGTTAGAATCCAGGCTCCGTCGTAGCCGGCAGCGACTGGGAGACCCATGGGCGGCGCACAATTGGCCCAGGGTAGGGGAGGGAATGGCCGGCAGGGATGTGGCTCAGTTGGTAGAGCATGGCGTTTGCAACGCCAGGGTTGTGGGTTCGATTCCACGGGGGGCCAGTATAGGAAAAAATAAAAAATAATATATGCACTCACTAACTGTAAGTCGCTCTGGATAAGAGCGTCTGCTAAAAAATGTAAAATATTGAAGTTTTTTTTTATATACATTTGCAAAAATTCCAAAAACCTGGTTTTTGTTTTGTCATTATGGGGTATTGTGTGTGGATTGATGTGGGGGAAAACAATTTAATCCATTTTAGAATAAGGCTCAGGAATCTGAATACTTTCCAAATGCACTGTAGTTACAGTGGGGAAAAAAGTATTTAGTCAGCCACCAATTGTTGCAAGTTCTCCCACTTTAAAAGATGAGAGAGGCCTGTAATTTTCATCATAGGTACACGTCAACTATGACAGACAAAATGAGATTTTTTCTCTCCAGAAAATCACATTGTAGGATTTCTTATGAATTTATTTGCAAATTATGGTGGAAAATAAGTATTTGGTCAATAACAAAAGTTTCTCAATACTTTGTTATATACCCTTTGTTGGCAATGACACAGGTCAAACGTTTTCTGTAAGTCTTCACAAGGTTTTCACACACTGTTGCTGGTATTTTGGCCCATTCCTCCATGCAGATCTCCTCTAGAGCAGTGATGTTTTGGGCCTGTCGCTGGGCAACACAGACTTTCAACTCATTTTACATTACACATTACATTTTAGTCATTTAGCAGACGCTCTTATCCAGAGCGACTTACAGTTAGTGAATACATCCCTGCCGGCCATTCCATCCCCTACCCTGGACGACGCTGGGCCAATTGTGCGCCGCCCATGAGTCTCCCCGGTCGCGGCCGGCGGCGACAGAGCCTGGATTCGAACCAGGATCTCTAGTGGCACAGTTAGCACTGCGATGCAGTGCCTTAGACCACTGCGCCACTCAGAGTACAAAGATTGTCTATGGGGTTGAGATCTGGAGACTGGCTAGGCCACTCCAGGACCTTGGAAATGCCTCTTACGAAGCCACTCCTTCATTGCCCGGGCGGATTGAGAGGTTTTGAATGCTGATGAAGGGACATCATGATTCTCTCTGTTTCCAACCAGCTTTGAGTTCTGAGAGAGTCTCTTCAGTCTCAGACCGCAGCACTCGCGTCGGGGAGCAGTGCATCATCCAGCGTGTCCCTCACGCATGGGCCCTGTGCCCTTGTCCTCAAGTACTCTTTCCACTGGGCGTTCTGATGCGGACTAGGATTACACCGTCTCCCCCAGTAGACAAATGTCTCTGTTTGATGAGATCCATGTTTCTAAAGTCCAGTGTCTCATCACCCTCGATGTTGTCTCCATGTGTAATGGACTCTGGAGATGTGGTTTGGCTGGCTTGTCCCAGTCCCACAGCCTCACGATTAGCTTTGATGTTACTGCTCTTTGAGGATGATGTGCTCTCCTCCTGCTCAGATCCTGTAGCTACATTCTACGCCATGGATAGGGTCAGTCCCTGTAGCTACAGACCCATGGATAGGGTCAGTCCCTGTAGCTACAGACACATCGTCGTAGGAGCTGTGTGCCACTGCCACCTGCTGTACTGTTCTGAGAAGCCACTTCACACCTATTTCTGTTTCCTTTCCGGGATGGTCTTGCCAGGGCCTTCCTCTCAGCCTCTATTCTGTGAGCCCACCTCCGTTGGTGGTTCCTGAAGCACACTAGTCTCCTGGCATTGCCCAAGGGGATGCCAGTATGCTGGATGAGCTGCCTAACAGTGCAGCGGTTGAGGTCAAATGCCCCAGTGTTCTTTGCCATCCTTCTACTGAGTGCAGGTGCAAGCAGAGACCCTTCCTCTCTGCCTCCTGGTCTTACTTCTAACAATGTATTGAATCAGAATGACATTTTGGACAACACACAATTATGACATCACAGAACATGTCAACCAAATAATCAATGTTTTATCTCTAGGATGTCAATAAGCTTACTCTTTGTGACATGTCAAATTTGAGTGATATCTGGTGCTAGAGACATTTAGAAAAGGGCACAAAATATCTAAAAACCTTTATTTTGCATTGTTCTTAAAAATATACATTGTAAAGAACATCTACATACAATAATAAGTACTTACATACATAATGTGAAATTATACATTAAAAAAGGACACTGCCATCGGCAACTGCACTTTGGATCCAACTCAAGGAAATACTGACAAGATCTGTACACTTCAACAGATGGGATAACAAGAACATAATGCAGAAACAATTGTAGTTTGAAATAATGAACAAAGTCTTGGAAGAGTTACTTAACTCATTCCATCATTGTTGAAAAAGGCCATGATAAATACTACATTCAACATTACAAAATACACTGTACTGGACTAAAGGCTGAGGATAGAAGCTCATCAAACTGCAGAACACAAAATGACTTCCATAGTTTCCACTAGGTGGAGTTACCTGCTCTGAACACACGAGATGATCTGTGCAACATTGCTCATTTTCAAAATGTCAATGCCATCTCACACTTACACTGAAACATTGTCCATTTAACCAAATAAAGCAATGTTGCTCAACATACATAATTTGCTTAAGGAGCAACAGGAACTTGGCATTATTATCAGTGTGTGAAGACAGTACTATGGTGGACACCTTGGAAAAACCAAGGCAGCACTTATTTCATGGACGAAATAGAAAGTCTAGTTTGTACAGAATGTTCAGCATCGATAATCTATTTTGGTCCTGTAGCGCTAGATCTAAGAAAACCATCTTATAGGCAAATACACATATTAACCAGTCCCTTAAAAAAAATTGTAAAAAAATAAATACAACGATGCTATACATACTTTGCTGAATCATCAAGACACAACCCACTGGGGTGCATCCGAAATGGCACCGTATTTATATATAGTGCATTACCAGAGCCCTAGTCAAAAGTAGTGCACTATAAAGGGAAAACGGTGCCATTTAGAAAGCAGCTCTGGTGTTTAAATTACATTCAGGATGGTCCATGCCCTGATCAGCGCATTACATGATGGCCTGACCACTACATGCACTAAAGCAGAGTAAACTACATCCAGTGTATATTCTTCCCTCCTCCTACAGTAGACAGTGTTCACTCAACACCCAGGAGCTCTACAGTCGCTAGCCTGTCCATAACCTACCAGTTCACTGTGTGAAACTGCAGAGGGAATTATTCAACAGCCAGACAATAGGCCTGTCACAGCAGGTACCGTAGATCATTTAACCACACACATACAGCTCAGTTACGACTCCTACTATACATGTCTGTGTATTTTCCCCAGAACTCCCTAGAAGCAGGGACATACAGTGCATTCAGAAAGTATTTAGACCTGGACTTATTCCACATTTTGTTACGTTACAGCCGTATTCTAAAATGGATTATATTGTTTTTTCCCCTCATCAATCTACACACAATACCCCATAATGACAAAGCAAAAACTGGGTTTTAGAAATTGTTGGAAATGTATTAAAAATAGAAAACTGAAATATCACATTTACATGTGATCAGACCCTTTCCTCAGTACTTTGTTGAAGCACCTTTGGCAGCGATTACAGCCTCAAGTCTTCTTGGGTATGGGGCTACAAGTTTGGCACACCTGTATTTGGGGAGCTTCTCCCTTTCTTCTCTACAGATCCTCTCAAGCTCTGTCAGGTTGGATGGGGAGCGTCGCTGCACAGCTATTTTCAGGTCTCTCCAGAGATGTTAGACCGGGTTCAAGTCCGGGGACTGGCAGGGCCACTCAAGGACATTCAGAGACTTGTCCCGAAGCCACTCCTGCGTTGTCTTGGCTGTGTGTTTAGGGTCGTTGTCCTGTTGGAAGGTGAACCTTCGCCCCAGTCTGAGGTCCCGGGCACTCTGGAGCAGGTTTTCATCAAGGAGCTCTCTACACTTTGCTCCGTTCATCTTTCCCTCGATCCTGACTAGTCTCCCAGTCCCTGCCGCTGAAAAACATCCCCACAGCATGATGCTGCCACCACCATGCTTCACCGTAGGGATGGTGCCAGGCTTCCTCCAGACGTGACGCTTGCCATTCAGGCCAAAGAGTTCAATCTTGGTTTCATCAGACCAGAGTCCTTTAGGCGCCATTTGCAAACTCCAAGCAGGCTGTCTTGTGCCTTTTACTGAGGAGTGGCTTCCGCCTGGCCCCTCTACCATAAAAGGCCTGATTGGTGGAGTACTGCAGAGACTGTTGTCCTTCTGAAAGGTTCTCCCATCTCCACAGAGGAACTCTGGAGCGCTGCTGAGAGTGACCATTGGGTTTTGGTCACCTCCCCTGACCAAGGCCCTTCTTCCCCGATTGCTCGGTTTGGCCGGGTGGCTGGCTCTAGGAAGGTCTTGGTGATTTCCAAACTTCTTGAGTTTAAGAATGATGAGGCCACATTGTTTTTGGGGACCTTCAATGCTGCATAAATGGTTTGGTACCCCTTCCCCAATTTGTGCCTCGACACAATCCTGTCTCGAGCTCTACACATTCCTTCACCTCAGTGGCTAGGTTTTTGCTTTGACATGCACTGTCAACTATGGACTTATATAACAGTGTGTCCTTTCAAAATCATGTCCAATCAATTGAATTTACCACAGGTGGACTCCAATTAAGTTGTAGAAACATCTCAAGGATGATCAATGAAACGGATGCACCTGATCAATTCAGGTCTCATAGCAAAGGGTCTGAATACTTACCTTATTTGCGTATCTGTTTTTTATTTGTAATAAATGTGCAAACATTTCTAAAAACCCTGATTTCCTTTGTCATTATGGGGTTGTGTTAGATTGATGGGATTTTTAAAAATGTAATCCATTTTTAAATAAGGCTATAATGTCTACATTCACTTTTTATTTTCTGCATATTCATTTACTGCATATTCATAAAAACCATTTTTCAATGGCTTTAGAAATAATATTTTCTGCTGATAACTTTTGTCCAAATAAAGTAAGGCTTTGATTAGGTCATTCATGTCAGCTTGCATGCCCACCTTTTTCCAACCATACTTTCAACGGTTCATAGACTCGGTCTTCCCAATGAAGGTGTGTAGCGCTTTTTATAGTGTTGTCACTGAGTCCAATGTCCCTGAAGAATCTGTTATGTATAAACTCCAGCTCTTCAAAAAGTTCAAAACATTTCTTCAAGGACTCTCACCTAAAATAAAAAAGCATGTCAAACCATGACATCAAAGCCCACCCGTGCTGTCCTTATTATAATCTTAATCAACGAAAATATGGAGACCAGAGTTCATACCACTAAATATTGTTTGGTATATTAACTAGTCTAAATCCATAAAATATAGAGTGTATACTCTCACCATTCAAAGGAGCAAGTTTTCTCAGAAGGACATCTTCCTAGAAAGATTTTAAAAAAAGAAACATGGTCATCATAAATCATAATCGGCTCCTAAATGAGGCCCTTGCACTAGCTCTGAAGTTGGCTCTTGAAGGCCTGGTGAGACTCACACCAGCTCTGCTTCTTGTCTCTGCCTTATTCCTCCCTTCCTCAACCCTCATGTCATCTATAAGTCACATTTATGTGCTTGGGCCTGCCACTAGCAATGTTAATTAAAATCTTCAAAACAAGTGGCTGTAATCGCTGCCTGCTTCAACAAAGGTTGAATAAGGGGTCTAATATTTATTAAATGTGATATTCTGAGTGCCAGTGTCTATCTTCGCAGTGCTAGCTGTCCCACTAGAGATCCTGGTTAGAATCCAGGCTCCCGTCGTGGCGGCAGCACCGGAGACCCATGCCCCAATTGTCCCAGGGTAGGGGAGGGAATGGCCGCAGGATTATCATTGGTAGAGATGTTTCAACGCCAGGGTTGTTTCATTCCCACGGGGGCCATATAAAAATAAAAAATAATGTATGCACTCACTAATAAGTCGCTCTGATAAATCTCTAAAATTAAATATTGTTTTTTTTTATATACATTTGCAAAAATTCCAAAAACCTGTTTTTGTTTTGTCAATATGTATTTTTATTATAAAACAATTGAATCCATTTTTAGAATAAGGTGTAAAGTAACAAAGTGGAAAAATCAAAGGAATCTAAATACTTTTCCAAATGCACTGTAGTTACAGTGGGGAA
>NW_025537174.1:0-40169 GCF_020615455.1 Coregonus clupeaformis | reverse complement strand
GAGAGAGAGAGAGAGAGAGAGAGAGAGAGAGAGAGAGAGAGAGAGAGAGAGAGAGAGAGAGAGAGAGAGAGAGAGAGAGAGAGAGAGAGAGAGAGAGGTTAAATGAACATCAACATGACCTTTCATGATGTGATGGGGAAGATAGGCTTATCGATGGTATGATGCAACAACACACGTGTGTACATACACTATAGAAACAAAAGTATGTGGACACCCCTTCAAATTAGTGGATTCTATTTCAGTCAGACCCCTTCCTGACAGGTGTATAAAATCGAGCGCACAGCCATGCAATCTCCATAGACAAACATTGGCTGTAAATGGCCCATACTGAAGAGCTCATTGACTTTCAACGTGGCACCGTCATAGGATGCCACCTTTACAACAACTCAGTTTGTCACATTTCTGCCCTGCTAGAGCTGCCTAGGTCAACTGTAAGTTCTGTTATTGTGAAGTGAAATGTCTAGGAGCAACAACGGCTCAGGGGCCATTCCCTCCCCTACCCTGGACGACGCTGGGCCAATTGTGCGACAGAGCCTGGATTCGAACCAGGATCTCTAGGGGCACAGCTAGCACTGCGATGCAGTGCCTTAGACCACTGCGCCACTCGGGAGACCCATGATGGAGAATGATGGAGGCCACTGTGTTCTTGGGGACCTTCAATGCTGCAGAAATGTTTTGGTACCCTTCCCCAGATCTGTGCCTCTTGCCTCGACATAATCCTCTCGGAGCTCTACGACAATTCCTTCGACCTCATGGCTTGGTTTTTGCGCTGACATTCACTGTCAACTGTGGGACCTTATATAGACAGGTGTGTGCCTTTCCAAATCATGTCCAATCAATTGAATTTACCACAGGTGGACTCCAATAAAGTTGTAGAAACATCTCAAGGATGATCAATGGAAACAGGATGCACCTGAGCTCAATTTCGAGTCTCATAGCAAAGGGTCTGAATACTTATGTAAACAAGGTATTTCTTTTTTTCCCCTTTTCAATACATTTGCAAACATTTCTAAAAACCTGTTTTCACTGTCATTATGTGGTATTGTGTGTAGATTGATGAGGAAAAAAATAGGTTTAATCAATTTTAGAATAAAGCTGTAACGTAACAAAATTCAAGGGCTCTGAATACTTCCTGACTGCACTGTGCATATACAGTGGGTAAAACAGCATGTAAACATTATTAAAGGGACCAGTGTTCCATGACTATGGACATAGGGAAGCAGTCTCTAAGGTGCAGGGTTGAGTACCGGGTGGTAGCCAGCTAGTAACAGTCACTAAAGTTCAGGGCAGGGTACTGGGCGGAGGCCGGCTAGTGGTGACTGTTTAAGAGTCTGATGGCCTGGAGATAGAAACTGTCGCAGTCTCTCTGTCCTAGTTTTAATGCACCTACACTGTCTCCTCCTTCTAGATGGTAGTGGGGTGAACAGGCCGTGGCTCGGGTGGCTGAGGTCCTTGATGATCTTCCTGGCTTTCCTGTGACACCGGGTGCTGTAGATGTCCTGGAGGGCAGGCAGTGTGCCCCTGGTGATGTGTTGGGCTGATCGCGCCACCCTCTGGAGAGCCCTGAGGATGCATTCTGTGCAGTTGCATACCAGGCGGTGATACAGCTCGACCAGATGCTCTCAGTGGTGCATCTGTAAAAGTTCATGAGGATCTTAGGGGCCAAACCTAATTTCTTCAGCCTCCTGAGGTTGAAGAGGTGCTGCTGCGCCTTCTTCACCACACTGTCTGTGTGAAGGGACCATTTCAGGTTGTCAGTGATGTGTACGCCGAGGAACTTGAAGCCTTTTCACCCTCTCCGCTGTGGCCCCGTTGATGTGGATGGGGGCGTGCTCCCTCTGCTGTCTCCTGAAGTCCACGATCAACTCCTTCATTTTGTTGACGTTGAGCGAGAGGTTATTTTCCTGGCACCACTCCGCCAGGGCTCTCACCTCCTCCCTGTAGGCTGTCTCGTTGTTGTTGTTAATCAGGCCTACCACTGTTGTGTCATCAGCAAACTTGATGATTGAGTTGGAGACGTGCGTGGCCACACAGTCACTGGTAAACAGGGAGTACAGGAAGGGGCTGAGCACGCACCCCTATGGGCCCCCTGTGTTGAGGATCAGGGTGGCAGAGGTGTTGTTGCCTACCTTCACCACACGCGTCGGTGGCACTGTGTTATCCTCAATGCGGGAGAAGGTGTTTATCTTGTCCGGGAGCGAGGCGTCGTGTCCCATACGTGGCTAGCTTTCCCTTTATAATCTGGGATTGTCTGGAGTCCCTGCCACATACGTCTCGTCTCGTGTATGAGCCGTTGAATTGCTCATACTTTGTCCCTGTACTGTCGCTGTGCCTGTTTGATACACATCCATGTTCACAGTCACCTTGCCACTGGTGTCTCTCTCTCTCTGTCTTTCTCTCTGTCACTCTCCCCCTCTCGTTTTCTCCCCCTCTCGTTCTCTCCCCCTCTCGTTCTCTACCCCTCTCGTTCTCTCCCCCTCGTTCTCTCCCCCTCGTTCTCTCCCTCTCGTTCTCTCCCTCTCGTTCTCTCCCTCTCGTTCTCTCCCTCGTTCTCTCCCTCGTTCTCGTTCTCTACCCCTCTCGTTCTCTCCCTCTCGTTCTCTCCCTCTCGTTCTCTCCCCCTCGTTCTCTCCCTCTCGTTCTCGTTCTCTCATAATCAGTACAGTACTGAAGAACAAACCCAAGATAGTGCAACACAAGTCAAAGATACACATCTGGTTAATCACACACCTTAAACACAGATATAGACCAATGTAGAATCTGAACCCTGCTCAAAGACACAAACATTTAAATGACTTGTAACGTCTGAGTAAATGTCTTTACCTTGTAGTACAGGTAGAAGGTGGTGATGGCTGTCAGTAGGATCAGCAGCACAACAACGTGTCTGATGATGAAGGCTGGCCGAGGAGAGGCTGCAAACAGAAACACCTTTGATGAGGGGACTGGTCATCATCACATAGATCTGTGGGAAATCTGTCAATTACAAAGTTATAAGTCTGGATCATGTTCAGTTACCTGTGACGGTGAGGGAGAGGAGCTCACTCTCAGAGGAGAAGTTATGAGAGAAAACATAATTGTCATAAACACAGCTGTAGTTCCCTTGGTGGGAGTCATCTGCAGCAGGGAAGAGGAAGGCAGCAGAGTGATTGACAGCTGGCTGGGTCTGGGTTCTGTTGGAGCCGGTGAACGTGAGGAGGAAGGAGCCTCCTGGGTACTGTGGCTGAGTGGAGCAGGTGATGGTGAAGTTGTAGCCCCTAAACACTTCAGGCCCCTGGTGGCCCCTGGAGACCCCTCCCATTGAGTCAGTCAGGAAGATATCAGGCTGGACCAGGAGATCTGTAACAAGAAAAGAGAACAAGAAAAACATCATCAACTAGTTTCCTATAGATATGACAATAACATCCGCATGTAACAGTGCTAGCCACCCTCCCTCACAGGGCAACATGAGTAGTGGGCCTACAGTCACTGAGACAACATATGTTGATATCAGGCTGAAGCAGGACATCTGGAACAAGAGGAGAGAAAAAGAAAACGTAGCTCCTCAACTACTTTCCTCATTTAGATATGACAATAACATGACATGTGGCAGTGGCAGTGAGTAGAGACGTTTACTGAGATAACACTCAAATACAAAAGCATTCTGGGATATTTAAGTTGTATTTGATTCCTACTTGACTGAGTGATTTATTTTGCAGACTTACAAGCAAACAGTCATCATTAGAGGGGCAGAGGAAGTTGAATGAATAAAGGGAATCAGTGGAATATAATGATCATATATTGATATTTCCTGAGCAGATCACTTATGTGGCCTACCACTTCGTGGCTGAGCCAATGTTGCTCCTAGACGCCACGTCGAAAGTCACTGAGCTCTTCAGTAAGGCCACACAAGCTACTACCAATGGTGGTCTGTGGATTGTATGGCTTTGTGTGATCGATCCTATACACCTGTCAGCAACAGGTATGGCTAAAATAGCTGAATCCACTACATTTACATTTACATTTTAGTCATTTAGCAGACGCTCTTATCCAGAGTGACTTACAGTTAGTGAGTGCATACATTATTTTTTCATCCCTGCCGGCCATTCCCTCCCCTACCCTGGACGACGCTGGAGCCGGTTTGCGCGCCCCATGGGTCTCCCGGTTGGAGCCGGCTACGACAGAGCCTGGATTCGAACCAGGATCTCTAGTGGCACAGCTAGCACTGCGATGCAGTGCCTTAGACCATTGCATTTTTGGCCATAAAGTGTAGCTTGTTATTACCTGAGCAAATCACTGTGAATCCAAGAAGGAGATCATAAGTTGAATACGATGTCCCACACTCCCTCAGTGAAGGCTCAGACCCAGAACAGTCAACTCTAAACCCTCTAGTGGTGTTTCCAGGTAGAACTGAGACAGTGGAGCCACAACCCAGCTGTCTACACACTACTGCAGCTACAGTCTCCTTCTTCCAGTCTACAGCTCCCACAGTCCTCCACTCTCCCTGGTTGTACCGCTCCACTCCACCAGCACAGCGACTGCCTCCTCCCACCAGCCTCACATCATCAGGCTCTGAGAAAAGAAGAGAGAGAGACGGTAATCTTACTATTTTCTCACTAAAACACACCTATATTGCCTCTCATATTTTTCACTCCAGGTGAGAAACAATGTTGATTGAGTGACAAACTGTTTCTTACCTGAGCAGGTGAGTCCAACTGCATTACCAGGTAGGCAGGTGTTGTTTTTTCTGTCTGAGGTGTCACAGTCCAGGAGAAGGGACTCATTGCCTTTACACTGGAACTCTTTATCCCAGGTCTGACCCTCACCTTCTCCATAGAGCCCCCCCTGTAGAGCTGCAGGAGCCCCACAGCCAAGCTCCCCACAGACTACCTCTGCATCCTGCTGGTCAAAGTCAGCTTCACACACTGAGGCCCAGGACTGACTGGACTTCACCTCCAGTCTCCCAGAGCAGACACCATCTCCATCCACAAGCTGCACAGACTCTGGAGAAAAAGAGTTGGTTGAACATTCAATCAGTTTTGTTGATGACACTGTCAAGGACTAAACACAAATATGTTGGATAAAAGATTGTAGGTTGCTATGTTTGATACTGTAAGAGGTAGAAATGGGTTCTTAGTCACTCAGGACAGGGTTGGGAATAATGCAGGCAGGAGACAGGAATAAGTTCACTTCACTTTATAGAAAATAAACAGCTGGACATCCATCAGGCAGCTTCACTTCAGTAACATCTGAACTACAATGATCTGCCCATGCACATCTCCCATAAACCAATATGACAAACACAAATATAATGTTTAAATATATCTAACATCTCTCCCTCTCTTTAAATGAAATGAAAAACACATAAAACATGATACATGTAAATCTTGTATAATGTACCAATTAAATATCTAAATATTACCAGTGTCTTACCTGAACAGATCACATGATGATAATATTCACCATAACAGACACCAGGTCCTCCTCCACGGATCTCACACTCTCTAATAGTAGACTGATCTCCACTGCAACCCCATAGTGTGACTCCTCCTCTTCCATCTTCAACCAGAGGTCCTCTAGATGCAGCTATAGCATTCCCACAGCCCAGCTCTCTACACACAACCTTAGCCTCTTTCATGCCCCAAAACATAGAACATAGAACTGACCACTCTCCTCTGTAGAAGACTTCCACTGTCCCAGAACAGGAAGTGGTCCCATTCACCAGTCTGGCTGGTTGTTCAGCTGTAAACAGCAGAGAGGAAAACACAGTGGTGAGGACAGATTATGACAGGGCTTCTGTTATTCTAACAGCAGTAATGCTTTGTGGTTGACAAGTATTAGTAGTTCCATAAAACAGTACTTGTTATTGGGTTTTAGAATGGTGTGTATGGACACATGAATTTCTCCATGTGGGATAATAAAGTTGACTAATATTGAACTGCTATAATCACTGTAGATGTATACTCTACCTACCTGGTGGACTGATGCTTTGAGCCTGGATATCTAGAGAGAGAGAGAGAGAGAGAGAGAGAGAGAGAGAGAGAGAGAGAGAGAGAGAGAGAGAGAGGCAGAGGTTAAATGAACATCAACATGACCTTTCATGATGTGATGGGGAAGATAGGCTTATCGATGGTATGATGCAACAACACACGTGTGTACACACACTATAGATACAAAAGTATGTGGACACCCCTTCAAATTAGTGGATTCTATTTCAGCCACACCCCAGCCATGCAATCTCCATAGACAAACATTGGCAGTAGAATGGCCCATACTGAAGACCTCATTGACTTTCAACGTGGCACCGTCACAGGATGCCACCTTTCCAACAAGTAATTTAGTAAAATGTCTGCCCTGCTGGAGCTGCCTCGGTCAACTGTAAGTTCTGTTATTGTGAAGGGAAACGTCTAGGAGCAACAACGGCTCAGCGTGAAGTGGTAGGCCACACAAGCTCACAGAACGGGACCGCCGAGTGCTGAAGAGGGTAGCATGTAAAAAACGTCTGTCCTCGGTTGCAACACTCACTACGAGTTCCAAACTGCCTCTGGAAGCAACGTCAGCACAAGAACTGTTAGTTGGGAGCTTCATGAAATGGGTTTCCATGGTTGAGCAACCGAACAAAAGCCAAAGATCACCATGAGCAATGCCAAGCATCGGCTGGAGTGGTGTAAAGCCCACCGCCATTGGACTCTGGAGCATTGAAAACGCGTTCTCTAGAGTGATGAATCACGCTTCACCATCTGGCAGTCCAAAGGAAAAAATCCACGCAGCAATGTATATTTACCATTACCTCACTAATGCTTGTGGCTGAATGGAAGCAGGTCCCCGCAGCAATGTTCCAACATCTAGTGGAAAGCCTTCTCTGAACAGTGGAGGCTGTCATAGCAGCAAAGGGGGACCAACTTCATACTAATGGTCATGACTTTGGAATGAGATGTTTGACAAGCAGGTGTCCACATACTTTTGGTCATTTAGTGTACATTCCCTTTCCATGGAAATGTGTAACTCTCTTTGCAGATGAGTTTATATCTAATTTAATACCTTTGCTTTGTCTGTTTTTGAAATCATTCATTTCAGAGGTCAGAGGTCAAGCTGAGCCGGACCAAAAGTGGAAGAGTGGAAAAGGTTACTGGTTGTGATGACATCACTGGTTAGAAGTCAGTGATGAAAAGATATTCAGTTGACTGCATGTTAGTCTGTTGATGTTAATTTAACCTCTCTCCCTCTCTCTCCCTACCTCCCTCCCTCCCTCCCTCTCCCTCCCTCCCTCTCCCTCCCTCCCTCCCTCCCTCCTGTTGATCTTGACTCAGGTAACAGACCTCTAACTTCTACCCCCTACTCCTGCTCTAACATACAGTATCTCACAAAACTGAATACACCCCTCGCATTTTTGTAATCAATAACATAATTATCTATATACTACCAACAACATCATAACAATACTCTACATCATAATCAATATCATAACATTGATAATCAATAACATCATTATCTCTATACTACAAACAACATTATAACAATAATCTGACAGTTTGAACCAAGGAAGCCTTGTGGTAGACCAATGTGGTTGATTAACAGAGCATCTGAGTGTGTCCCAATAATATCTCCTTTCTCCTGAAGTGTGCACTTGATCACTACTTCCCATAATCTAAAAGCATTGGATTGGTGGAGGCATGGATTAGTGGGAGTTTCCACCATATTTATAATGTTGATGTAACCCTATCACCACAGGCTCAGATAAATCCATAGAGTAAAAGTATGGTGAAAAGGTCCACTCAGTACATAATAAACCTGGTATGACTAAACTCGCTAAAGAAAAACCAAAGAGACCAGGGTTCTTACCTACAGATAGAATGTGTATATGAAAAGAATGAATAATGAATGATCCACTTGCAAACAATTGGCAATACACACAATACAATAATATTTTAAGATAACCTAAACCCGGGTCCTAAACTGAAAATGTTCGTTGGCGCCGTTGGAGCTATAAAAACAAACAGTCTAACCCCCACAGTTATCACGATAGAAAGCCCTTGAAACCAACAGTTGACTATTTATAATCCAATAGGCAGAAAGTGCCCTGCATGCTTCCGAAAAACGATGTCCAGTGTCCCCGAAGCCCTTAAATGACCTCAGACTAAACTGTCCTCTCCAGCTCCCGATCCGACGAACCCAAGCAGCTCCCGAAGCCACTGCCAGTGGCACTGGAACCTTCGTCAATACAGCCAAGCAGCAAGCGAATTGAGACGACTCATTTCTAAAATATTCAACTATACATCTTATTTTGTTAAGGTAAGTAAAGTAGAGTGCAGTTAAAAACAATTCGGGGAAATAAACGTACACAAAATGTTTTCCAACTTCACAAGCGCACCTCTCCCCTCTGTTCAACTTTCCCAAGTTCTCTCACGTCACCCCGCTCCTCCGCACACTCCACTGGCTTCCAGTTGAAGCTCGCATCTGCTACAAGACCATGGTGCTTGCCTACGGAGCTGTGAGGGGAACTGCACCTCCGTACCTTCAGGCTCTGATCAGTCCCTACACCCAAACGAGGGCATTGCGTTCATCCACATCTGGCCTGCTGGCCCCCCTACCTCTGCGGAAGCATAGTTCCCGCTCAGCC
The DNA here is from genome assembly GCF_020615455.1 of Coregonus clupeaformis. Lineage (NCBI taxonomy): Eukaryota > Metazoa > Chordata > Actinopteri > Salmoniformes > Salmonidae > Coregonus > Coregonus clupeaformis. Next base: position 31,573 of record NW_025537174.1, on the reverse strand, counting down.
CAGTCAAAACTGTTCGTTTCTCTGGCACCCCAATGGTGGAACAAGCTCCCTCACGACGCCAGGACAGCGGAGTCACTCACCACCTTCCAGAGACACTTGAAACCCCACCTCTTTAAGGAATACCTGGGATAGGATAAAGTAATCCTTCTACCCCCTTACCCCACCCCCCAAAAAATAAAATAAAACATATTGTAAAGTGGTTGTTCCACTGGCTATAAGGTGAATGCACCAATTTGTAAATCGATAAGAGCGTCTGCTAAATGACGTAAATGTAAATGTAAATGATGTCACCATAGTCTAGGACCGATAGGAACGTTGACTGAATAATCTGCTTTCTACTGTTTAGCGAGAGGCAGGACCTGTTTCTATAGAAGAAGCCCATTTCTATTCTCAGCTTCTTAACTAACTCATCAATATGCTTTTTAAAAGACAGCTTTTCATCTATCCAGATTCCCAGATATTTATAAGCAGGGACACAATCAATATGGACACCATTCAAAGTACATTAAATCAGTTATTTTGATGTGCACTAGAGAACAACATATACTGAGTTTTCCCTGCATTCAATGCTCATTTCAGGTCAATAAAGTTTTTCTGTAATTCCATGAAGGCAGACTGTAGTTCAGATAGAGCCTGGTCAACCGTGGGGAAATAGCATACACAACAACTATCAACTGTATACAAGTGGAGGTTACAGTTTTTTATAGACAAGTCAATATTGTTAATGTAAACAGCATAGGTGCAACTTTGGTTTTAGAAGTGGGGGAGACATAACTTTATTTATATTCATTTTTGTTTTTATCCAGTTGGATAAACACTCCAAACAGCCTACCCAACTGCTCAGAACCCTCCGCATGGTCCTAAAGCACACTGTCGCCTGATTTAACACCATCAGTAGATACACATTGAGTTCTATCTGTCAAGTCATTTTTTTACCAGTTACATGCAGCCTGATCTTGGCCAATTGAGCCAAGCCTCTGAATTAGCAGTGAGTGATCAACAGCCTTTGACAGGTCAATGAAGAGGGCAGCACAATGTTGCCTTCTATCCTTACAGTTAACCACATCATTTATAACTAGAGATGCAGCAGAGATAGTGCTATGACCTGGTCTAAAACCCCACTGACCCCATCTTAGCTGAGAATTAATTAAGGATTCTAATATTTTAGCTAGGCAAAAAAGTTTAGAAATAGAGCGATAATTATTTAGGTCACAAGGGGTCACCACCTTTGTGAAGGGGGAGTACATGGGCCGCCTTCCAAACCTTGGAGATAGTACCAGATATAACTGTCAGGTTACGGGTTGATGATTCAGCAATCAGGGGGGCAGAGCGCTGCAGTAGAAATGGATCAAGCATATCAGCCACAGTGGATTTTTTTTTTTACATCAATCTTAAGCAAGACATCTAACACATCACAGATAGTAAATAGTTGAAATGAAACAAAGATTGACTAGAAGTTGACGGGTCAACCGTTGAGTCAGCTAGAGGCTGGCAGAGGGAAGAGCAGTCGATTGGCTGACCAGGGTCAACTAAACCACCGTTTCTCTCAAATAAAAAGCCTGCCGAGGTAACATGATGATTAAAAGCATCACTTATTCCATTCTTCTCAGTTATGATGCCAGAGTCAGACAGAACTCCCTCCTAGCTCGAAAAACCTACCCTATTGTTTCAGTTTGTTAGGGACAAGAAACATATTCTACCTAAGCTACATCAACACAATGTCATGAAGAATGTTATTATTGTTTTCAAGTGAGTACACAACTCTAGTCTAGGCTGTAAACTGCAGTGAATAGCCCAGGTCATTTGAATAACCGTTCAAAAGCCAGGCATTTTGAATACATATTAATTTCAAAATAACTGCATCTAGCCTGTCTGATTTGGATCAGTTATGGGTTTTTACTCTGCAGTTTAACCTAGAAGGTCCAGGAACATTAGCAGGACAGTAATATTCTCTATTTTGTCATGATGTATCATCTAACAGAAACATTCTAACGCATATTAATTATAATAATGCGCGAGCGCGGAGGAAGTTGGATCCATTCTTTCCGTGTTTGGCGTCAGTGTTTTCAAAAGCGTTAGAAAATGAGGTGGATACTCCTGGGATCCTCTCTTCTCTCTTCTCACCTCCTTCTCTAAACCCATTGGAGAAGGTCAGAGGGGAAACCCTCCGGCTTTCTCATCTAATGGGTTTTGAGAAGGAGTCGAGGAGAGAGGAGTGAGGACGCAAGGATTATGCAATTGAGAATCTCCTCATTAGTGGAGAGGGAAAATCAAGAATGGATGTCTGAAGATGGGTGTTGCTAAATAAGTGGGAGGATCAACATAAGTGGAATAACATATATGGAAACATAACAGCTAATTGGGCAGATTGGTTGCCACTCAAAACCGTTTTGCGTGGCTGCTTGCTGCTTCCTTGTTGCATTTTAGCTAAGCGGGTTAGGCAGGTTAGGAGAATTAAGGTGGGAGGTTAGGAGAATTAACGTGGCAGTTTAGGATAATTAATGTGGCAGGTTAGGATAATTAACATGTCAGGTTAGGATAATTAACATGGCAGGTTAGGATAATTAACATGTCAGGTTAGGAGAACTAACTTAGCTGGTTAGGATAATTAACATGTCAGGTTAGGATAATTAACATGGCAGGTTAGGAGAACTAACTTAGCTGGTTAGGATAATTAACATGTCAGGTTAGGATAATTAACGTGGCTGGTTAGGATAATTAACATGTCAGGTTAGGATAATTAACATGTCAGGTTAGGATAATTAACATGTCAGGTTAGGATAATTAACATGGCAGGTTAGGATAATTAACATGTCAGGTTAGGATAATTAACATGTCAGGTTAGGATAATTAACATGGCAGGTTAGGAGAACTAACTTAGCTGGTTAGGATAATTAAAGTGTCAGGTTAGGATAATTAACATGTCAGGTTAGGAGAACTAACTTAGCTGGTTAGGATAATTAACATGTCAGGTTAGGATAATTAACATGTCAGGTTAGGAGAACTAACTTAGCTGGTTAGGAGAACTAACTTAGCTGGTTAGGATAATTAAAGTGGCAGGTTAGGATAATTAACATGTCAGGTTGGGATAATTAACATGTCAGGTTAGGAGAACTAACTTAGCCGGTTAGGATAATTAACATGTCAGGTTAGGATAATTAACATGTCAGGTTAGGATAATTAACATGTCAGGTTAGGATAATTAACGTGGCAGGTTAGGATAATTAACGTGGCAGGTTAGGATAATTAACATGTCAGGTTAGGATAATTAACGTGGCAGGTTAGGATAATTAACGTGGCAGGTTAGGATAATTAACATGTCAGGTTAGGATAATTAACGTGGCAGGTTAGGAGAACTAACTTAGCTGGTTAGGATAATTAACGTGGCAGGTTAGGAGAACTAACTTAGCTGGTTAGGAGAACTAACTTAGCTGGTTAGGATAATTAAAGTGTCAGGTTAGGATAATTAACATGTCAGGTTAGGAGAACTAACTTAGCTGGTTAGGAGAACTAACTTAGCTGGTTAGGATAATTAAAGTGTCAGGTTAGGATAATTAACATGTCAGGTTAGGAGAACTAACTTAGCTGGTTAGGAGAACTAACTTAGCTGGTTAGGATAATTAAAGTGTCAGGTTAGGATAATTAACATGTCAGGTTAGGAGAACTAACTTAGCTGGTTAGGATAATTAACATGTCAGGTTAGGATAATTAACATGTCAGGTTAGGAGAACTAACTTAGCTGGTTAGGAGAACTAACTTAGCTGGTTAGGATAATTAAAGTGGCAGGTTAGGATAATTAACATGTCAGGATGGGATAATTAACATGTCAGGTTAGGAGAACTAACTTAGCCGGTTAGGATAATTAACATGTCAGGTTAGGATAATTAACATGTCAGGTTAGGATAATTAACATGTCAGGTTAGGATAATTAACGTGGCAGGTTAGGATAATTAACGTGGCAGGTTAGGATAATTAACATGGCAGGTTAGGATAATTAACATGTCAGGTTAGGAGAACTAACTTAGCCGGTTAGGATAATTAACATGTCAGGTTAGGAGAACTAACTTAGCCGGTTAGGATAATTAACATGTCAGGTTAGGAGAACTAACTTAGCCGGTTAGGATAATTAACATGTCAGGTTAGGAGAACTAACTTAGCCGGTTAGGATAATTAACATGTCAGGTTAGGATAATTAACGTGGAAGGTTAGGATAATTAACGTGTCAGGTTAGGATAATTAACATGTCAGGTTAGGATAATTAACATGTCAGGTTAGGATAATTAACGTGGAAGGTTAGGATAATTAACGTGTCAGGTTAGGATAATTAACGTGTCAGGTTAGGATAATTAACATGGCAGGTTAGGATAATTAACATGTCAGGTTAGGATAATTAACGTGGCAGGTTAGGATAATTAACGTGGCAGGTTAGGATAATTAACGTGGCAGGTTAGGAGAACTAACTTAGCCGGTTAGGATAATTAACATGTCAGGTTAGGAGAACTAACTTAGCCGGTTAGGATAATTAACATGTCAGGTTAGGATAATTAACGTGGAAGGTTAGGATAATTAACGTGGCAGGTTAGGATAATTAACATGTCAGGTTAGGAGAACTAACTTAGCCGGTTAGGATAATTAACATGTCAGGTTAGGAGAACTAACTTAGCCGGTTAGGATAATTAACATGTCAGGTTAGGATAATTAACGTGGAAGGTTAGGATAATTAACGTGGCAGGTTAGGATAATTAACGTGGCAGGTTAGGATAATTAACGTGGCAGGTTAGGAGAACTAACTTAGATGGTTAGGATAATTAACGTGGAAGGTTAGGATAATTAACGTGGCAGGTTAGGATAATTAACGTGGCAGGTTAGGATAATTAACGTGGCAGGTTAGGATAATTAACGTGTCAGGTTAGGATAATTAACATGTCAGGTTAGGATAATTAACATGTCAGGTTAGGATAATTAACATGTCAGGTTAGGATAATTAACGTGGCAGGTTAGGATAATTAACGTGGCAGGTTAGGAGAACTAACTTAGCTGGTTAGGATAATTAACATATCAGGTTAGGATAATTAACATGGCAGGTTAGGAGAACTAACTTAGCTGGTTAGGATAATTAACGTGGCAGGTTAGGATAATTAACAAGTCAGGTTAGGATAATTAACATGTCAGGTTAGGATAATTAACATGGCAGGTTAGGATAATTAACATGTCAGGTTAGGAGAACTAACTTAGCTGGTTAGGATAACTAACTTAGCTGGTTAGGATAATTAAAGTTACAGGTTAGGATAATTAACATGTCAGGTTAGGAGAACTAACTTAGCTGGTTAGGATAATTAACGTGGCAGGTTAGGATAATTAACATGTCAGGTTAGGATAATTAACATGTCAGGTTAGGAGAACTAACTTAGCTGGTTAGGATAACTAACTTAGCTGGTTAGGATAATTAAAGTGTCAGGTTAGGATAATTAACATGTCAGGTTAGGAGAACTAACTTAGCTGGTTAGGATAATTAACGTGGCAGGTTAGGATAATTAACATGTCAGGTTAGGAGAACTAACTTAGCTGGTTAGGATAATTAACGTGTCAGGTTAGGATAATTAACATGTCAGGTTAGGAGAACTAAATTAGCTGGTTAGGATAACTAACTTAGCTGGTTAGGATAATTAAAGTGTCAGGTTAGGATAATTAACGTGTCAGGTTAGGATAATTAACGTGGCAGGTTAGGATAATTAACATGTCAGGTTAGGATAATTAACGTGGCAGGTTAGGATAATTAACGTGGCAGGTTAGGATAATTAACATGTCAGGTTAGGAGAACTAACTTAGCTGGTTAGGATAATTAACATGTCAGGTTAGGAGAACTAACTTAGCTTGTTAGGATAATTAACGTGGCAGGTTAGGATAATTAACATGTCAGGTTAGGATAATTAACATGTCAGGTTAGGATAATTAACGTGGCAGGTTAGGATAATTAACATGTCAGGTTAGGTAATTAACATGTCAGGTTAGGATAATTAACATGTCAGGTTAGGATAATTAACATGTCAGGTTAGGATAATTAACGTGGCAGGTTAGGATAATTAACATGTCAGGTTAGGATAATTAACATGTCAGGTTAGGATAATTAACATGTCAGGTTAGGATAATTAACATGTCAGGTTAGGATAATTAACGTGGCAGGTTAGGATAATTAACATGTCAGGTTAGGATAATTAACGTGGAAGGTTAGGATAATTAACATGTCAGGTTAGGATTATTAACGTGTCAGGTTAGGAGAACTAACTTAGATGGTTAGGATAATTAACATGTCAGGTTAGGATAATTAACATGTCAGGTTAGGAGAACTAACTTAGCTGGTTAGGATAACTAACTTAGCTGGTTAGGATAATTAAAGTGTCAGGTTAGGATAATTAACATGTCAGGTTAGGAGAACTAACTTAGCTGGATAGGATAATTAATGTGGCAGGTTAGGATAATTAACATGTCAGGTTAGGATAATTAACGTGGCAGGTTAGGATAATTAACATGGCAGGTTAGGATAATTAACGTGGCAGGTTAGGATAATTAACATGTCAGGTTAGGATAATTAACGTGGCAGGTTAGGAGAACTAACTTAGCTGGTTAGGATAATTAACATTTCAGGTTAGGATAATTAAAGTGTCAGGTTAGGATAATTAACATGGCAGGTTAGGATAATTAACATGTCAGGTTAGGATAATTAACATGTCAGGTTAGGAGAACTAACTTAGCTGTTTAGGATAATTAACATGTCAGGTTAGGAGAACTAACTTAGCTGGTTAGGATAATTAAAGTGTCAGGTTAGGATAATTAACATGTCAGGTTAGGAGAACTAACTTAGCTGGTTAGGATAATTAATGTGGCAGGTTAGGATAATTAACATGTCAGGTTAGGATAATTAACGTGGCAGGTTAGGATAATTAACATGGCAGGTTAGGATAATTAACGTGGCAGGTTAGGATAATTAACATGTCAGGTTAGGATAATTAACGTGGCAGGTTAGGAGAACTAACTTAGCTGGTTAGGATAATTAACATTTCAGGTTAGGATAATTAAAGTGTCAGGTTAGGATAATTAACATGGCAGGTTAGGATAATTAACATGTCAGGTTAGGATAATTAAAGTGTCAGGTTAGGATAATTAACATGGCAGGTTAGGATAATTAACATGTCAGGTTAGGATAATTAACATGTCAGGTTAGGATAATTAACATGTCAGGTTAGGATAATTAACGTGGCAGGTTAGGATAATTAACATGTCAGGTTAGGATAATTAACGTGGCAGGTTAGGATAATTAACATGTCAGGTTAGGATAATTAACGTGGCAGGTTAGGATAATTAACATGTCAGGTTAGGATAATTAACGTGGCAGGTTAGGAGAACTAACTTAGATGGTTAGGATAATTAACGTGGAAGGTTAGGATAATTAACGTGGCAGGTTAGGATAATTAACGTGGCAGGTTAGGATAATTAACGTGGAAGGTTAGGATAATTAACGTGGAAGGTTAGGATAATTAACGTGTCAGGTTAGGATAATTAACGTGAAAGGTTAGGATAATTAACGTGGCAGGTTAGGATAATTAACGTGGCAGGTTAGGATAATTAACATGTCAGGTTAGGATAATTAACATGGCAGGTTAGGAGAACTAACTTAGCTGGTTAGGATAACTAACGTGGCAGGTTAGGATAATTAACATGTCAAGTTAGGATAATTAACATGGCAGGTTAGGATAATTAACGTGGCAGGTTAGGATAATTAACATGTCAGGTTAGGATAATTAACATGTCAGGTTAGGATAACTAACTTAGCTGGTTAGGATAATTAACATATCAGGTTAGGATAATTAACATGGCAGGTTAGGAGAACTAACTTAGCTGGTTAGGATAATTAACGTGGCAGGTTAGGATAATTAACAAGTCAGGTTAGGATAATTAAAGTTACAGGTTAGGATAATTAACATGTCAGGTTAGGAGAACTAACTTAGCTGGTTAGGATAATTAACGTGGCAGGTTAGGATAATTAACATGTCAGGTTAGGATAATTAACATGTCAGGTTAGGAGAACTAACTTAGCTGGTTAGGATAACTAACTTAGCTGGTTAGGATAATTAAAGTGTCAGGTTAGGATAATTAACATGTCAGGTTAGGAGAACTAACTTAGCTGGTTAGGATAATTAACGTGGCAGGTTAGGATAATTAACATGTCAGGTTAGGAGAACTAACTTAGCTGGTTAGGATAATTAACGTGTCAGGTTAGGATAATTAACATGTCAGGTTAGGAGAACTAAATTAGCTGGTTAGGATAATTAACTTAGCTGGTTAGGATAATTAAAGTGTCAGGTTAGGATAATTAACGTGTCAGGTTAGGATAATTAACGTGGCAGGTTAGGATAATTAACATGTCAGGTTAGGATAATTAACGTGGCAGGTTAGGATAATTAACGTGGCAGGTTAGGATAATTAACATGTCAGGTTAGGAGAACTAACTTAGCTGGTTAGGATAATTAACATGTCAGGTTAGGATAATTAACGTGGCAGGTTAGGATAATTAACGTGGCAGGTTAGGATAATTAACATGTCAGGTTAGGAGAACTAACTTAGCTGGTTAGGATAATTAACATGTCAGGTTAGGAGAACTAACTTAGCTGGTTAGGATAATTAACGTGGCAGGTTAGGATAATTAACATGTCAGGTTAGGATAATTAACATGTCAGGTTAGGATAATTAACGTGGCAGGTTAGGATAATTAACATGTCAGGTTAGGATAATTAACATGTCAGGTTAGGATAATTAACATGTCAGGTTAGGAGAACTAACTTAGCTGGTTAGGATAATTAACGTGGCAGGTTAGGATAATTAACATGTCAGGTTAGGATAATTAACATGTCAGGTTAGGATAATTAACATGTCAGGTTAGGATAATTAACATGTCAGGTTAGGATAATTAACGTGGCAGGTTAGGATAATTAACATGTCAGGTTAGGATAATTAACATGTCAGGTTAGGATAATTAACATGTCAGGTTAGGATAATTAACGTGGAAGGTTAGGATAATTAACATGTCAGGTTAGGATTATTAACGTGTCAGGTTAGGAGAACTAACTTAGATGGTTAGGATAATTAACATGTCAGGTTAGGAAAATTAACATGTCAGGTTAGGAGAACTAACTTAGCTGGTTAGGATAACTAACTTAGCTGGTTAGGATAATTAAAGTGTCAGGTTAGGATAATTAACATGTCAGGTTAGGAGAACTAACTTAGCTGGTTAGGATAATTAATGTGGCAGGTTAGGATAATTAACATGTCAGGTTAGGATAATTAACGTGGCAGGTTAGGATAATTAACATGGCAGGTTAGGATAATTAACGTGGCAGGTTAGGATAATTAACATGTCAGGTTAGGATAATTAACGTGGCAGGTTAGGAGAACTAACTTAGCTGGTTAGGATAATTAACATTTCAGGTTAGGATAATTAAAGTGTCAGGTTAGGATAATTAACATGGCAGGTTAGGATAATTAACATGTCAGGTTAGGATAATTAACATGTCAGGTTAGGATAATTAACATGTCAGGTTAGGATAATTAACGTGGCAGGTTAGGATAATTAACATGTCAGGTTAGGATAATTAACGTGGCAGGTTAGGATAATTAACATGTCAGGTTAGGATAATTAACGTGGCAGGTTAGGAGAACTAACTTAGCTGGTTAGGATAATTAACATGTCAGGTTAGGATAATTAACGTGGCAGGTTAGGATAATTAACATGTCAGGTTAGGATAATAAACGTGGCAGGTTAGGATAATTAACATGTCAGGTTAGGATAATTAACATGTCAGGTTAGGATAATTAACATGGCAGGTTAGGATAATTAACATGTCAGGTTAGGATAATTAACGTGGCAGGTTAGGATAATTAACATGTCAGGTTGGGATAATTAACGTGGAAGGTTAGGATAATTAACGTGGCAGGTTAGGATAATTAACGTGGCAGGTTAGGATAATTAACGTGGAAGGTTAGGATAATTAACGTGGAAGGTTAGGATAATTAACGTGTCAGGTTAGGATAATTAACGTGAAAGGTTAGGATAATTAACGTGGCAGGTTAGGATAATTAACGTGGCAGGTTAGGATAATTAACATGTCAGGTTAGGATAATTAACATGGCAGGTTAGGATAATTAACGTGGCAGGTTAGGATAATTAACATGTCAGGTTAGGATAATTAACGTGTCAGGTTGTAGGAGTAACCTAGCAGATCAGGATAATGAGGTTAAGATTAGGAAAAGAGTTAGGGTTAGGTTTAGCTAAAATGCTACAAGGAAGCAGCAAGCAGCCATGCAAAATGGTCTTGAGTGGCAACCAATCTGCCCAATTAGCTGTTATGTTTCCATACACCCTCTTCTGTTGATCCTCCCACTTCTTTAGCAATAACCACTTTCAGACACACTCCATGTATGCGGTTACCCTCTGGGAGAATCTCAATTGTATACTCCTCGTGCCCTCTCTCCTCACCTCCTCTAAACCCATTGGAGGAGAAGGTCAGAGGGGCGAGGAGAATGCAATTGAGATTCTCCCCATGACTGTGAAAGGGTGCCATAAAGCAGTGTGCACTGTATAGAGCTCGCCAGCTTGTAGCCTAAATGAATGGGGAAAGACTAGGGTTTTGGGATAAACGCTGAAAATAAGGTCTGAGATGAACACAGACTTAGTAGATCTTATACGTTTTGTTCTATGAGATAATATCAGTCAGTTAACATGACTTTTATGAATTATGAAGCCTTTATGGGCTTTTTCTGATTACATAAATGCTTCAAATTTCACAAAAAGTGACGTTAGCTGATGAAGATTATCTCATATAATAAAACGTAGGCTATAAGATGTCCTAAGCCTGTGTTTACCACAGACCTTATTGTCGGAATTTATCCAAAAACTCACAAAAACTCCATTAATTTCCCCGTAGGATTTGTCCAATGAACCGAGGTGGAGTTAGTGCCTACAAAAAGTCTCCATTACTATTGCTCTGTATAGGGCAGTGGTTCCCAACCTTTTTCAGTTACCCAGAGGACCCTCTCATGTGCATTTTACCAGTAACCCTCTGGTCTCATGAGTCTTCTCAAGGACCCCCTGTGGATAGTCCAAGTACCCGCAGGGGTCCTAGTACCCCTGGTTGGGAAACACTGCTAGTGAATAGGGTCCCTTTGTCTTCCTGTCATGCAGTTAAATGTCCACTAGATGGCGGTGTTCATCCAGTCTGGGCCAGGGTTGCACTACAGAACTAACACTGCTGAACCAGGCCTACGGTGGAAAACAATCCTTTATCAAGGTAATGATTCCATTCATATCTAGCTAGGCCTGTATTCATGAAGAGTTTCAGAGTAGGAGTGTTGATCTAAGACCCCTTTTGCCTTTTAGATCATAATGAATAACATTACATGGACAGTGGGGAACTGATCCTAGATTTTACATTTCCATTTGAGTCATTTATCAGATGCTCTTATCCAGAGCGACTTACAGTTAGATCAGCAGCACTCCTATTTCTTTCCTGATTGATACGGCAAAAACTGACCACACGCACTTTACGTTAATTCTCCTAATCGGCTACGTTCATTATCCTAACCCGCTACGTTAGTTCTCCTATCCTGCCACGTTAATTATCCTATCCTGCCACGTTAATGATCCTATCCTGCCACGTTAATGATCCTATCCTGCCACGTTAATGATCCTATCCTGCCACGTTAATGATCCTATCCTGCCATGTTAATTCTCCTAACCTGCTAAGTTAATTATACTAACCTGCCCGCTAATTATCCTAACCTGCTACTTTAATTCTCCTAACCTGCCAGGTTAGTTCTCTTAACCTTCTCTCCCGTTAGTTCTCCTAACCTGCAACATTAGTTATCCTAATCTCCCACGTTAGTTATTCTAACCTGCTACATTAGTTATCCTAACTCTCCCAGTTAGTTATCCTAACCTGCAACATTAGTTATCCTAACCGCCACGCGTAATTATCCTAACCTGCTACATTAGTTATCCTAACCTCCCACGTTAGTTATCCTAACCTGCAACATTAGTTATCCTAACCTGCTACATTAGTTATCCTAACCTCCCACGTTAATTATCCTAACCTGCTAGGTTAGTTATCCTAACCTCCCACGTTAATTATCCTAACCTGCTACATTAGTTATCCTAACCTCCCACGTTAATTATCCTAACCTGCTACACTAGTTATCCTAACCTCCCACGTTAATTATCCTAACCTGCTACATTAGTTATCCTAACCTCCGCAGTGGCGTGTATTCATGGTTGTCAAAGGAAGCCAGGCTTCCCCAAAAAAATTATCAAGAAAAAAACATATAAAATAATGTATCTTTCATCTCTGTGTTTTATAATTTTCCTTCAATTAGCAAGAGGCTGAATGTATCTCACCGGAGAAAGCATCTGAGCGAGTGAAACGGTGCCCCTCTGTCTCTGTATGTGTAGGCCATTCTATTTGATGCTGTCTGGTTAAAAAGAGTATGACTTTGCTGCCGCCCTGTAGCATTGAATGCTAACATTTAATAATAATAATAATATGCCATTTAGCAGACGCTTTTATCCAAAGCGACTTACAGTCATGCGTGCATACATTTTTGTGTATGGGTGGTCCCGGGGATCGAACCCACTACCTTGGCGTTTCAAGCGCCGTGCTCTACCAGCTGAGCTACAGAGGACCATTTGGCCTCCCTTGATCATAAAAAATTAATTAAAATGCCAATCAGAGTTGAGCTAAATTGTGAATGGTCCTGAAATAAATCAAATCAAATAACAAATTGCATAATGACCCCTGCGCCCACCCGACCCCCCACCGACCCCTCTCACCACCCCTAGGAGGCCGCCCCCAGAGTTTGGGAACTACTGATCTATCTGATGCTGTCTAGTTAAAAATATTATATGACACTGCTGCCGCCTTGTAGCATTGAATGCAAGGGATGTAGCCTGATTAGCCTAAAATGAAAAGCATTCCAAAATAGGCCACTAAAGCATGACTTGGCCACAGAGGATCATTCATTAGCTTCTTTAAAATATATATATGTTGTGGATTGTTTTAAATCTCATTGCCTACTGTCAGAAGGAAAGGCATCGTGGGCAATTTCGACAGATAATTGTTGAGTTGAGACTGTCAGTGAAAAGCAGAGGCCCAGCCAGGCATATCGCAATATTTCCAAATACAATCGCGGGAAAACATAGTTTGGAAAGCAAATGTCTATTGCTGTAAAGAGAAGGCAGTGAAAATACTTTAATCTTTCTTTTATTTAGTTATCAAAATTCTCAACTTAATTGAGTGAACAACAGTAAGACCTATCTTATTGGCACCAGCAGAGAGTATCATTGTTGGGTCAGTGCCACTTAAAAAGTAATTTTTCTGAAAATAATGTACGTTTTAAAAGTTAATTTCCTTCAATTTGGAACATTTTGCCATGGGGCATAGAGTAAATGTTGCCGTTCTGCGAAGCAAGTTTGCTGCAATTCTACACATTTTTCCAAAGGGTGGAGGTAAATGTTTGCCTTTTTAATATGATAACTGATAATCAATGGGCCTCAACCGGGTCGGTAATTCGACCATTCTTACTACAAGACTAATTTACCAATCTAAAAATTTTTTTGCTGACATGGGTTAATTGAGTGACTGCTGATGCACACATTTTGACATTTCCTAGCGGAGGGGAGAGGGCCCTAGTGGAGCCACCTGGCTGAGAGTGCCCTAGTGGAGCCGCCTGGCTGAGAGGGCCCTAGTGGAGCCACCTGGCTGAGAGGACCCTAGTGGAGCCGCCTGGCTGAGAGGGCCCTAGTGGAGCCACCTGGCTGAGAGGGCCCTAGTGGAACCATCCCTCTCACCATCCCCCCCTACTCACAAGGCAGGCAATACGCTTGACCTCATCTTTACTAGATGCTGCTCTTCTACTAATCTCACTGCAACTCCCCTCCATGTCTCCGACCACTACTTTGTTTCCTTTTCTCTCTCGCTCTCCTCCCACACTACTCACTCTGCCCCTACACAGATGGTAATGCGCCGCCGCAACCTTCGCTCTCTCTCTCCCACTACTCTCTCCTCTTCCATCCTATCATCTCTTCCCTCTGCTCAATCCTTCTCCCTCCAATCTCCTGATTCTGCCTCCTCAACCCTCCTCTCCTCCTTTCTGCATCCTTTGACTCTCTGTGTCCCCTATCCTCCCGGCCGGCTCGGTCCTCCCCTCCAGCTCCGTGGCTTGATGACTCATTGCGAGCTAACAGAACAGAGCTCCGGGCAGCGGAGCGGAAATGGAAGAAAACTAAACTCCCTGCCGACCTGGCATCTTTTCACTCCCTCCCTCTCTACATTTTCTTCATCTGTTTCTGCTGCTAAGGCCACTTTCTACCACTCTAAATTCCAAGCATCTGCCTCTAACCCTAGGAAGCTCTCTGCCACATTTTCCTCCCTCCTGAATCCTCCCCCCCCGCCCCCCTCCTCTCTCTCTGTGGATGACTTCGTCAACCACTTTGAAAAGAAGGTTGACGACATTCGATCCTCGTTTGTTAAGTCTAATGACCTGCTGGTCCTACTCACACTGCCCTACCCTATGCTTTGACTTCTTTTCTCCCCTCTCTCTCCAGATAAAATCCTGCGACTTGTGACTGCAGGCCGCCCAACAACCTGCCCGCTTGACCCCATCCCCTCCTCTCTTCTCCAGACCATCTCCCGGTGACCTTCTCCCCTACCTCACCTCGCTGATCAACTCATCCTTGACCGCTGGCCATGTCCCTTCCGTCTTCAAGAGAGCGAGAGTTGCTCCCCTAGTGGAGCCACCTGGCTGAGAAGGCCCTAGTGGAGCCAGCTGGCTGAGAGGGCCCTAGTGGAGCCAGCTGGCTGAGAGGGCCCTAGTGGAGCCAGCTGGTTGAGAGGGCCCTAGTGGAGCCGGCTGGCTGAGAGGGCCCTAGTGGAGCCAGCTGGCTGAGAGGGCCCTAGTGGAGCCAGTTGGCTGAGAGGGCCCTAGTGGAGCCAGCTGGCTGAGAGGGCCCTAGTGGAGCCAGCTAGTTTATATTTCATTTACAGTGTATTGACCGACGGCCTATACAGGTCAGGACTGATACACTCGTTTTTATTTGTTTATTTGTTTATATAGTTAAATTACTAACATTTCAAATGTCTTTCTCTTTTGAAACTTTTGTGTGTTTAATGTTTACTGTTTGTGATTGTTTATTTCACTTGCTTTGTCAATGGTAACATATGTTTCCCGTGTCAATAAAGCCCCTTTGAATTGAACTGAGAGAGAGAGTGAGAGAGGGGGAGGGCAAAAGAGAGGAGAAATGAACATCAACGTGACCTTTCATGATATGATGGGGAAGATTAGCTTATCGTTGGTATGATGCAACAACACCCATGTGTACACACATTCCCCTTCCATGGAAAGGTGAACCTCTGTTTGCAGATGAGTTTATATATAATTTAATACCTTTGCGTTTGTCTGTTGTTGAAGTCATTCAATTCATAGGTCAGAGGTCAAGCCGAGCCGGACCAAGAGTGGAAGAGTGGACAAGGTTACTGGTTATGATGACATCACTGGTTAGAAGTCAGTAATGAAAAGATATTCAGTTGACTGCGTGTTAGTCTGTCAGCCCTATCTCTTTTGACATCTCCCTCTCTCTACTTCTCTTCTCTCTCACTCTCCATCTCCCCTCCCGTCCTCCTCTGTCCTGTAGCCGCAGGAAGTAGTTTGGGGGTGTGGAAATACAGCTAAACCTAGGGTATGGCTAAATGGGGTGTGTAGAAATACAAATAAACCTAGGGTATGGCTAAATGGGGTGTGTAGAAATACAGCTAAACCTAGGGTATGGCTAAATGGGGTGTGTAGAAATACAGCTAAACCTAGGGTATGGCTAAATGGGGTGTGTAGAAATACAGCTAAACCTAGGGTATGGCTAAATGGGGTGTGTTGAAATACAGCTAAACCTAGGATATGGCTAAATGGGGTGTGTAGAAATACAACTAAACCTAGGGTATGGCTAAATGGGGTGTGTAGAAATACAGCTAAACCTAGGGTATGGCTAAATGGGGTGTGTAGAAATACAGCTAAACCTAGAGTATGGCTAAATGGGGTGTGTAGAAATACAGCTAAACCTAGGGTATGGCTAAATGTGGTGTGTAGAAATACAACTAAACCTAGGGTATGGCAAAATGGGGTGTGTAGAAATACAAAAAAACCTAGGGTATGGCTAAATGGGGTGTGTAGAAATACAGCTAAACCTAGTGTGTGACTAAATGGGGTGTGTAGAAATACAACTAAACCTAGGGTATGGCTAAATGGGGTGTGTAGAAATACAGCTAAACCTAGGGTATGGCTAAATGGGGTGTGTAGAAATACAAATAAACCTAGGGTATGGCTAAATGGGGTGTTTAGAAATACAGCTAAACCTAGTGTGTGACTAAATGGGGTGTGTAGAAATACAACTAAACCTAGGGTATGGCTAAATGGGGTGTGTAGAAATACAGCTAAACCTAGGGTATGGCTAAATGGGGTGTGAAGAAATACAACTAAACCTAGGGTATGGCTAAATGGGGTGTGTAGAAACACAGCTAAACCTAGTGTATGGCTAAATGGGGTGTGTAGAAATACAGCTAAACCTAGGGTATGGCTAAATGGGGTGTGTAGAAACACAGCTAAACCTAGTGTATGGCTAAATGGGGTGTGTAGAAATACAAATAAACCTAGGGTATGGCTAAATGGAGTGTGTAGAAATACAGCTAAACCTAGTGTGTGACTAAATGGGGTGTGTAGAAATACAACTATACATAGGGTATGGCTAAATGGGGTCTCTATCTCCCCTCCCCTCCGCTCCCCTCCCCTCCCCTCGCCTCTCTCTCCACTACGCTCTCCTCCGCCCCCACCCATCCCTCTCTCCTCCGCCCCATCTCTCTCTGCTCATCTCTCGCAGCCCCCTTTGACATCTCCCTCTCTATCTCCCCTCCCGTCCTCTGTCCCCTCTTCTCTCTCTCCACTACCCTTCCCTCCCCTCTCTCTCGTTCTGACCATTACTCCCTCCCTCCCTCCCTCCCTCCCTCCTCAAATGTATATATAAATGGAGGGAGAATTGGAAGGGGAGAAGAGGAGAGGGGGGAGAAAAGGAGAGGGGGAGAAGAGGAGAGGGGGGAGAAGAGAAGAGGGGGAGAAGAGGAGAGGGGGAGAAGAGGAGAGGGGGGGATAAGAGGAGAGGTGAGGAGAGGAGAGGGGGAGAAGAGGAAAGGGGGTAGAAGAGGAGAGGTGAGGAGAGGAGAGGGGGAGAAGAGGAGAGGGGGAGAAGAGGAGAGGGGGAGAGAAGAGGAGAAGGGGAGAACAGGAGAGGGGGAGAACAGGAGAGGGGGAGAAGAGGAGAGGGGGAGAAGAGGAGAGGGGGAGAAGAGGAGAGGGGGAGAAGAGGAGAGGGGGAGAAGAGGAGAGGGGGAGAAGAGGAGAGGGGGGTGAAGAGGAGAGGGGGAGAAGAGGAGAGGGGGAGAAGAGGAGAGGGGGAGAAGAGGAGAGGGGGAGAAGAGGAGAGGGGAGAAGAGGAGAGGTGAGGAGAGAGGAGAGGGGAGAAGAGGAGAGGGGAGAAGAGGAGAGGAGAGGGGAGAAGAGGAGAGGGGGAGAAGAGGAGAGGGGGAGAAGAGGAGAGGGGGAGAAGAGGAGGGGAGAAGAGGAGAGGAGAGGAGAGGAGAGGAGAGGAGAGGAGAGGAGAGGAGAGGAGAGGAGAGGAGAGGAGAGGAGAGGGGAGAAGAGGAGAGGGGGAGAGAAGAGGAGAAGGGGAGAACAGGAGAGGGGGAGAAGAGGAGAGGGGGAGAAGAGGAGAGGAAACTGAGCTGCCCTCTCTAACCTACTGCCAATTAAACGATGATGTGAGAGAGGGGGAGAAGAGGAGAGGGGGAGAAGAGGAGAGGGGGAGAGGGGAGAAGAGGAGAGGAACTGAGCTGCCCCTCCTAACCTCCTGCCAATTAAACGATGATGTGAGAGAGAGGGGGAGAAGAGAGAGGGGAGAAGAGGAGAGGAGAGGAGGAGAGGAGAGGAGAGGGGGAGAAGAGGAGAGGGGGAGAGAAGAGAAGAAGGGGAGAACAGGAGAGGGGGGAGAAGAGGAGAGGGGAGAAGAGGAGAGGGGGAGAAGAGGAGAGGAAACTGAGCTGCCCCTCCTAACCTCCTGCCAATTAAACGATGATGTGAGAGAGACATATTTCCCTCAGATTACAAGGACCCCCAAATACTTTGAAAACAAATATAATATTGATAAGCTCCCGTATCTGTTAGGTGAAATACAGCAGCGTGCAATCATGGCAGCAAAATGTGTGACCTGTTGTGATAAGAATAGGGTAACCAGTGGAGAACAAACACCACAGTAAATAAAACCTAGGCCTAGATTTATCAGTTTCTTTCATTTCCCTTGCCATTTGTACTTCTACATTTTGCACAGACAGCTCACACTCTCCTACAAACACCAGCTGGCTGAGAGGGCCCTAGTGGAGCCACCTGGCTGAGAGGGCCCTAGTGGAACCACCTGGCTGAGAGGGCCCTAGTGGAGCCACCTGGCTGAGAGGGCCCTAGTGGAGCCACCTGGCTGAGAGGGCCTAGTGGAGCCACCTGGCTGAGAGGGCCCTAGTGGAGCCACCTGGCTGAGAGCACCCTAGTGGAGCCAGCTAGTTTATATTTCATTTACAGTGTATTGACCGATAGTTGGTATGATGCAACAACACATGTGATGTGATGGGGAAGATAGGCTTATAGTTGGTATGATGCAACAACACACGTGATGTGATGGGGAAGATAGGCTTATAGTTGGTGTGGTGCAATAACACACGTGATGTGAAGGGGAAGATAGGCTTATAGTTGGTATGATGCAATAACACCCATGTGTACACACATTCCCCTTCCGTGGAAAGGTGAACCTCTCTTTGCAGATGAGTTTATATATAACTTAATACCTTTGCTTTTGTCTGTTTTTGAAATCATTCATTTCATAGGTCAGAGGTCAAGCTGAGCCGTACCAGGAGTGGAAGAGTGGAAAAGGTTACTGGTTGTGATGACATAACTGGTGAGAAGTCAGTTATGAAAAGATATTCAGTTGACTGCATGTTAGTCTGTCAGCCCTATCTCTTTTGACATCTCCCTCTCTCTACTCCTCTTCTCTCTCACTCTCCATATCCCATCCGCTCCTCCTCTGTCCAATTGCCGCAGGAAGTAGTTTGGGGGTGTAGAAATACAGCTAAACCTAGGGTACGGCTAAATGGGGTGTGTAGAAATACAGCTAAACCTAGTGTGTGGCTAAATGGGGTGTGTAGAAATACAGCTAAACCTAGGGTATGGCAAAATGGGGTCTCTATCTCCCCTCCCCTCCCCTCCCCTCCCCTCTCCTCTCTCTCCACTACGCTCTCCTCCGCCCCCCACCCATTCTCTCTACTCCGCCCCATCTCTCTCTGCTCATCTCTTGCAGCCCTTTGACATCTCCCTCTCTATCTCCCCTCCCGTCCTCTGTCCCCTCTTCTCTCTCTCCACTACCCTCCCCTCCTCTCTCTCTCTCTCTCTCTCTCTCTCTCTTCCTGACATATAGCATCAGGCTTGTTGAGCTTGACTCAGTTGACTTGGGTAACAGACCTCTAGCTACCCCCCTTCCCCTTGCTCTATTGAACCTTTAATAAACCTTTATTTAACTAAGCAAGTCAGTTAAGAACAAATTCTTATTTACAATGATGGCCTACCCAGGCCAAACCCTCCCATAACCCGGACGATGCTGGGCCAATTGTGCGCCGCTCTATGGGACTCCCAATCCCGGCCGGTTGTGATATAGCCTGGGATCGAACCCGGGTCTGTACTGACGCCTCTACCACTGCGATGCAGTGCCTATGATCACTGCGCCTCTCGGGAGGCCATAGAAAAATTTGACGAATATTAAATAGATACATCATATATACTCTCATTCATTTCCATAGGGACAGATACAATCAATCATTGACACACTGAATATACAACATCACATACACCATCACACCTTAAATGACATTAGTGCCTGTCCCCAGATGGACAGTTATTGTCACGCCCTGGCTCTGGGGACTCTTTAATGTTGAGCCAGGGTGTGTAGGTTTCATTGTTTAGTTTTCTATGTTTGTGTTCTAGATCGTTTAGATCTATGTTGGCCAGGGTGGTTCCCAATCAGAGGCAGCTGTAGCTCGTTGTCTCTGATTGGGGACCATTCTCAAAGCAGCCTGTTTGGCACTGTTATTTTGTGGGATCTTGTTCCGTTTGGTTTGTGTTATGACCTAGGACTTCACGTATCGTTTGGTTTATTGTTTTGGTTCGTGTGTGTACTAAATAAAGTATGTACGCCTATCACGCTGCGCCTTGGTCCGCTTCCGTCAACGATCGTGACAGTTATGCTACAGTAAATTACATTTACTTTTGATTACATCATTGTCCTGCTTTAAGACAGATTTTTACTGTCTGCATCCAGTTGCATGTTATTTACTAACCCTGCAAATGATCATATATCTTACAATATCAAAACATATGCTCCAGAACAGGATCATCAATATCACTGCCGGTATCATATCTGTCTCTAACTGGGGCTCCACTGAGCTATACAGTAAGTCTACTGTCATGAAGAGTGGACTGAAGAGTGGAAAATACTGCTAGGCTATATGACTTCTATCTCATTAGTTCCTTACTTCAATGATGTGAGATAAACTTCTTAGCAACTTATCTTGGATCAGTGGTTGAGCCCAGCTAAACACAGCAAACTGATATGTCTTGCAGCAATGTTTCACATAGTGTTATATAATATCACCTCTAACTTTCTACTGCTTGAGTTCACCTCTTATAGAATATTGGTTAATGTTCCAGCACCTAAATATAAACAGTACCAGCACCCAAAATGAGTACTGATGAGGTCTCATGTTAGAGCAGGAGAAGGGGGGATGTGGTGTAGAAGCTAGAGGTCTGTTACCCAAGTCAACTCAACAGGGAGAGGAGCAGAGAGAAAGAAGAGCAGAGAGGGAGAAGGGGAGAGGGGGAGAGGAGGATAGGAGAGGATAGGGGAGAGAGGGAGAAGATCAGAGTGTGGAGAGGGGGAGAGAGGGGAGAAGATGAGAGGGGTGGAGAGGGGAGAGGGAGAAGAGGAGTGGGGGAGAGGAGGAGAGAGGGAGAGGAGGAGAGGGGGAGAGGAGGAGAGATGGAGAGGAGGTGAGGGGGAGAGGGTGGAGGAGAGGAGAGGAAGGGGGAGAAGGGGGAGAGAGGCAGAGAGGGAGAAGAGGAGAGGGGAGAGAGGAAGACGAGGAGTGGGGGAGAGGGGGAGGAGGAAGGGGGAGAGGGGGGAGAGGAGGAGAGAGGGAGAGGAGGAGAGGGGGGAGAGTAGGAGAGATGGAGAGGAGGTGAGGGGGAGAGGGTGGAGAGAGCCAGAGAGAGAGAAGAGGAGAGGGGAGAGAGGTAGAAGAGGAGAAGGGGAGGAGTAGAGAGGGAGAAGAGGAGACGAGGAGAGAGAGGAGAGGAGAGGGGGAGAGGGGAGGGGGGAGAGGAGAAGGTAGAGAGGGATAGAGGGGAGAAGAGGAGAGGGTGGAGAGGTGAAGAGAGGGAGAAGAGGAGAGGGGAGAGAGGGGGAGAGAGGGAGAAGAGGAGAGGGTGGAGGGGGGAGAGAGGGAGAAGAGGAGAGGGGGAGAGGGGGAGGGAGGTCAACTCATCAGGCCTGATGTTATATGTCAGGGTCAGGTTGGGCTGTGCCAAGAGTGGAATAGGTTACTGGTTATAATGACATCACTGGTGAGATGTCAGTGATAATAATATATTCTCTCTCTCTCCCATCTCTCGCTCTCCTCCCTCTCTCCTCCCCTTTCCCTCCCCCTCTCTATGTCTCCCCCATTACTCTCTTCTCCCTCCCTTCCTCCCTCCCTCCCTCCCCTCCTCTAATGTATATTATATAATGTAAGGGGAAAGAGACGAAGAGGGGGAGAGGGGGTAGAGGATGAAAGAGGGAGAAGAGGAGAGGGGGGAGAGGAGGAGAGAGGGAGAAGAGGAGAGGGGGGAGAGGAGGAGAGATGGAGAAGAGGTGAGGGGGAGAGGAGGAGAGAGGGAGAAGAAGAGAGGGGGTAGAGGAGGAGAGGGGAAGAAGAAGAAAGGTGGGGAGAGAGGAGAAGAAGATAGTGGGATAGGGGGTACCGTTGTCTCCCACCGTTCCACCCATGGGACTATACCTTCTGTTATCAAGAGGGAGTTTCCACCATAGTTCTTATACCAGTCATTTCAGTTTAGGGAAGTGAACAAGTGCACACTTTAGGAGAAAGGAGACATAATTGGGACAATGCTTCCTTCTAGATTGCAGTCATGCGTCTGTGACACCAGATTATCACCTAGTGGCCATAATAGGAACTGTCCTGTCAGTATGTTTTTACTGCTTTCTCAAAACAACACATGACCTGCATACATGATATGATTCATGTGTGAGTACTAAAAGCATATGAATATAGTATATTATATTCTAGTATATTTATTATATATGTGGGTCTGATAAGTAAACACTCTTAATGTTTGCTGTTTTATCACTAAGAAGAACATTGGGCACTATGTAACCAAACACATGTGGAACTTCATGATATGAGAGATAAGAAGTGTTTAAAAAGGTGAGTCCTGAACCCTGTAGACTACTACACTACTTCTGAAGAAGACCAGACTCATTTCAGAATGAAGACTGCTATTGTTCTGACGGTGTTGCTATTGGGTCATGGCTAGAAGGGATCCTGCTTTTGTCAGATTAACGCCAGATTTGACTTTTCGTAGCAGGTTAGGAGAATTTGTGCAGCAGGTAGGATAATTAACGTTGCAGGTTAGGAGAACTAGGTTAAAGTTAGGAAAAGGGTTAGGATTAGCTAAAATGCCTCAACAAAAAATATACTTTTGACATTAATTTAAATCTGGATCCCTTATTGCCATGACCTTGGGGTTGGGGAAGCTGATCCTGATCTGTGCCTAGGGACAACCCTGGACCTTAGGCCACAGTAGGACAGTCTATTTCCAATCGCAACATCCCACCCCTAGGGGGCAGCATGAACCAGGTGCTTGGACTGCCAGTATGGTTAATAGTGTTAACATAATGACGTTTCCCCTATGGACTCGGGTAAACCTAACCCTGACCCTGCTAATTATCCTGACCCTGCTTAATAGCCATAAGACTGAGAAATTGTTAATTAACGTTACCTGGACTATCTGCACTGACCCTACATACACTCACAATACTATATATTTACACTATATACACACTACTATATATTCACACTATATACACACTCACTCACACTACTATATATTCACACTATATACACACTCACTCACACTACTATATATTCACACTATATACACACTCACTGACAGTACTATATATTCACACTATATACACACTCACTCACAGTACTATATATTCACACTATATACACACTCACTCACACTACTATATATTCACACTATATACACACTCACTCACACTACTATATATTCACACTATATACACACTCACTCACACTACTATATATTCACACTATATACACACTCACTCACACTACTATATATTCACACTATATACTCACTCACTCACAGTACTATTTACACTTTTACACTCATCTGCTCTTTAGTTTACTTTTATTTTATTTTACTTTTATTTATTTTATTAAAAATCACATTGGTACTATTTGCTATTTTCACAAGTATGTGGTAACATTTAACAAGTCTTAGTACAAAACTCAAGAGGAAAAGGGGAGAACAGGAGAGGGGGAGAACAGCGCGAGAGATGGGGGAGTGGGAGAAAAAGGGGAGGAGGGGGAGGAGGGGGAGGAGGGGGGAGGGCAGCTGTGACCGACACACCATCCTTACACCTGCAACAGGTAGGCCAGGGGCGGGACCTGTAGGTGAGACTCATAACATGATAAGGGGGCAGGTGAATAAGGGGTGGAGCTGGAGTCAAGGAGGGGAGGGTGTTCCTCACGAGCCCCTGCCAGCGGACAGGGAGCAGGGAGAAGTCTGTCCATGGAGCATTTCTGGGTCATTGGGTCGCCTCCAATGAGATTACATCCCCCTCTACAATGTAAAGCAGTTTGAGTACTGGAGAGTTCTCTGTATAAATCCAAGGTGAAACCTCCAGGGGCTAGCCTTCTCTCAGGGGAGAGTTTGCTCTGGGCTGCCTGGGAAAGGTGCTCCTCTGTGGGAAAGAGGAGAGAACAAGAGCCCCCAGAAGAGATCTCCTTATGGTAGTGATGGACAGATCAACTCTCCTTGTCATCTTCCACCTCTTCCTCTTCCTCTCTCGGCCTTCTCCCTCCTTTCCTTCTTACAGTCGTGATGGAGAGAATCCTTTTCTCCCTTTCCTCCTTCCTCTCCTCCCTCTTTCTCTTCCTCTACCCTTCCTCTCCCTCCTTCCCTCTTGGTAGACCTTGTTTAGTCAAGCCAGATTGTGGATAGCTAGCCATGGTTCAGACCACTGTACGCTGTCTGGGAGGGGATACAGGACTGGTCCACTGGACTCAGCTCACATGGGGGAGAACCTGCTGCTGCTGCCACTCCCCCTCTTACCTGGGATGAGATCACGTTTGGAGAAACCTGGCACCATCCCTACGGTGAAGCATGGTGGTGGCAGCATCATGCTGTGGGGAGGATTTTCAGGGACAAGGACTGGGAACACGCCCCCATTCACATCGACGGGGCTGTAGTGGGAGCGGGTCGAGAGTTTCAAGTTCCTTGGTGTCCACATCACCAACAAACTATCATGGTCCAAACACACCAAGACAGTCGTGAAGAGGGCACGACAACGCCTTTTCCACCTCAGGAGACTGAAAAGATTTGGCATTGGTCCCAAGATCCTCAAAAAGTTCTACAGCTGCACCATCGAGCATCCTGACCGGTTGCATCACCGCCTGGTATGGCAACTGCTCGGCATCCGACCGTAGGGGGCGCTACAGAGGGTAGTGCGTACGGCCCAGTACATGACTGGGGCCAAGCTTCCACCTGCCATCCAGGACCTATATACTAGGCGGTGTCAGAGGGAGGCCCAAAAAATTGTCAAAGACTCCAGTCACCCAAGTCATAAACTGTTCTCTCTGCTACCGCACAGCAAGCGGTACCAGAGTGCCAAGCCTAGGTCCAAAAGGCTCCTTAACAGCTTCTACCCATAACGCCATAAGACTGCTGAACAATTAATCAAATGGCCACCCAGACTATTTACATTGACACCTCCCCCCTTTGTTTTTACACTGCTGCTACTCGCTGTTTATTATCTATGCATAGTTACTTTACCCCTACCTAAATGTACAAATTACCTCAACTAACCTGTACTCCCACACATTGACTCGGTACCGGTACCCCTTGTATATAGCCTCGTTATTATTTTATTGTGTTACTTTTTATTTATTTTTATACTCTTGTGTATTTAGTAAATATTTTCTTAACTCTATTTCTTGAACTGCATTGTTGGGCTTGTAAGTAAGCATTTCACGGTAAGGTCTACACCTGTTGTATTCGGCACATGACAAATACAATTTGATTTGATTTGATTTGGAGACTAGTCAGGATCAATGGAAAGATGAACAGAGCAATTTACAGAGAAATCCTTGATGAAAACCTGCTCCAGAGCGCTCAGAACCTCAGACTGGGGCTAAGGTTCAACTTCCAACAGGACAACGACCCTAAGCACACAGCCAAGAGAACACAGGAGTGGCTTCGGGACAAGTCTCTGAATGTCCTTGAGTGGCCCAGCCAGAAACCAGACTTGAACCCGATCTAACATCTCTGGAGAGACCTGAAAATAGCTGTGCAGCGACACGACCTATCCAACCTGACAGAGCTAGAGACGATGTGCAGAGAAGAATGTGAGAAACTCCTCAAATACAGGTGTGCCAGCTTGTAGCGTCATCCAAGAAGACTCGAGGCTGTAATCGCTGCCAAAGGTGCTTCAACAAAGTACTGAGTAAAGGGTCTGAATACTTATGTAAATGTAATATTTCCATTTGTTATTTTTAATACATTTATAAAAAAGTCTAAAAACCTGTTCTCACTTTGTCATTATGGGGTATTGTGTAGATTGATGAGGAAAAAAACAATTTAATATATTTTAGAATAAGACAAAGTGTGGAAAAAGTCAAGGGGTCTGAATACTTTACAAATGCACTCAATTAGATTTTGTTCAAAATAATTTATGGGCAGCCAATAATTGTGACACGCATGTTTTGAATAAAAATATGATTTGTTGATGACGATTATTTTTTATTTGAACAATTTTTACTCAATTAAAGGGTAGATTCATATTATATTTTGAGTGTAAGATCCGCTGATAGACCACAATGACATGTTTTCACAGCCTTATTTGTTCACATTTCCTTCTGGTGCCAATAATTCAGGAGGGCACTGTACACTTCCACTCATCACTTAGAAACTGTGATGGAAGAAGTCTTCATTGTTACCCTTATCTCTCTCCCTTTGATTACCCTCATGTCATTCATACATTATATTACAAAATATTAAGCTTCAAAGGCAAAAAATATGATTAGACAAATAATAATATTTATTTGAATAATACAGTATGTTACTAAATTGAAATTTAAATGAAATGTTTTGTAATTATTACATTTTACGAAATGTAAAAACAAAACATTAAAAAAATAACAAAATAACAAAAGCAGGTAAAAAAGAAAAGGACACAGAAACAGATCCAGATTCCTATTGCCTTTACGAGTCGTCTTTGACCATATCCAGTTAATCACATATAGCGGTTGGTCTTTCAGTACATTTCATGAAAAATGTTTTTGTGTGTTTTTATAATAATTTCCTTGACAATCGGCCATTCGAGTACATTATGTAATTCTATGGAGAACATCTCATAACCACATTGCAGAACCTTTCTTGCTGCCTTATTTTTAGCTATTTGCAGTCTCTTTAGGTCACCAACACCTGCATTACTCCAGACATCAGTAGTTCATTTGACTATGGATGAGAGCTTGTGAGATTTGTTTTAGAATTTACTCTACCTATCCCATAGGTATAAACACTGGTAATGGCTCTACCTTTCCCTCTGATAGGCTTTGTTTGCCATAGTATGTTACACCCCTGAAAAAGGGGAGAAATAATCACAAACGTGACGCAGTTGTTTCCTCACTGAAACTTTAGTATAATCTTTTTACAAAAATACCACATTTTACAGAACAACAGATCTACAGGAACCAGAGTTTTGTAGGGTACAAAGCTTATTCAAATCACAACAGCATAAACTGTAATTCACTAAAACATATACAAATGTTTCAATATAACTGTCAAACACAAAGTAGCTTTAGCTCAGTAACCCATAACTACATTTATCAACCATGTCAACAAAGTATTCGAAACACATTATACAAATAACCCCAAATATATTATTAACAACGCACATGTTCATTCACAATTAGCATAAAATGGCAGCTACTCTCAGTATGAAGCTATTTTGCTGCAACCAAGCAGATTTCACTCACACATGCATTTCAATTTAACTCTAACTTACTCAAGATGTTACTAACACATACCTTAAACTCTCTCTGACATGTTGCAAGTTATTACATTCAAATTAACTCGTTTTTATATCAATAACGTACCTGAAAAAGGGGAGAAATAATCACACGTACGCGAGTTGTTTCCTCACTGAAACTTTAGTATAATGAGAAAAAAGACCGCGATTTCCCCCAGGTAAAAGTTGGGTGGAGACCAGAGCAATCGATCTCAGGCTCATAGATTAAGAGCATTTAGTAGATCACAAATTAACACTTTTACCCTTAAATTAGGCACCACAAAATAAAGTAGTCAATATAACGTTTACACCTTCCTCTTACAATAATGTACCCTTTTACACTTGACGGATTTTAACACATTTATGCATTTTATCAATCTCTATGAACTAGTACTGGATGCATTATCTTTTTAACCTTAGATATTTTAAGATCCTTACATACCATGAACTTACTAATACTTTTTTGAGTGTATAACAGGCTATGAATATGTCCTTTAACCTGTCACACTCTCCCCGACAAAATAAATGTTGTCCCAACATTACCAACATTGTCTTCTTAAACAGTCTACTTTTAGCACTGGACGTAGAAAATCCTCTTCTGTAAGATAGTCCTTGAGCAGAGGTCAAAGTTCACGTTCAAATAGAACCAAGAAGTTATATTCACAGTCCATATCTGTTGACCAGCTGTATAAACAGTCCATAAGCAGTATTTTCTCATACTATTGTCAACAGTCCATCAGTTTTAATGATCTACATGCATAGTCTGCTAATTGTCTCGTGAAAGTATGTGAAATCAGTCAATAGTCCATGGTCAAACATGTCAACTCTGTCTGTGGCCTCAAGTTTACTGAAGTCCATACATGTAGGGTGGCTGAAGGTAATATACGCTGTAGTGATGGCAGCCATGGAACCAGTCCTGGTGCAGGGTAGACAGGGAACAACTGTGGCTGTGGCTGAATACTGTAGCAGGGAAGGGATACCAAGCTGATCATGAGGTGATACGTCTTGGAGGGTGTCTCTCTCTTTTGTGGCAGCTGGTAAGCTGGTTCCCTCAGGTTCAGCAGCAGCAGTTAATGAAGGAAAGACACTTAGTGGACGATCATCAGGCACATTTTCAGCAGGCAAGTTCATCTCCTCGGCAGGCAGTTCTTTAACTGTTGTTTTCTCCTCCAGCTGATTTTCAACAAGCGGCTGTACTGTGGTATATATCAGGAACTGGCACCACAACTGTTTGTTTCACTGGTGGGGGCCTGTTTTCCGACTCTCTCGCTGGTTCAGCTATACCTCTCAGGTGCTGTAGGAGATGTGGGACCTGTAGCGGCTCATGATGAAGGTCACTATTCATCCCCGCTGTCTTCATCAGAATCTAGAGGCTGTGATCCAGGCTGATGTCTCTTCTTCTTACTTTTGTCATCTTTAGTCATTTCTGGTTGTCTCTCAAAAGGTAAGTAGTCACAAGACATGAGCAGTTTCCCCTGTGCAGGACCCTGGAGCGTCCCCCTACCGCTTTTCTGGTCTCCAACTCATAAATCGGCAGGTCTGAACCCATTTGTCTCACTACTGTGTGCAATTTCGATCTTCCCAATAGTTACGGAGTTTGCCTGGTCCTCCTCTTGGTGTCAGGGTTTTTAATCCAGAACTCTGCCGCCAAAGGCTGTTGCACTGAACTCCCTAACTTTAGTGTCATAGTACTTCTTACTTCTTTCAGCAGCTTTCTGAGCATTTTCATTTGCAATGGCGTATGATTCTTCCATTCCTCGTTTCCAGTTCTCTCACGTAGTCTCGCTGGTTACTGGAACCTGCCTCTGTGCACAATCCAAAGAACATATCAACTGGAAGCCTGGGTGATCTCCCAAACAGAAGATAAAATGGTGAATAGCCAGTCACTTACGTAACGGGTGCAGTTATAGGCATAAACCAGTTTGTTTAGGAGACTCCTTCCAGTTTGACTTTTGTCTCTCAGTTAGTGTCTTTAGCATTTGCAACAATGTTTCTGTTCATTCGTTCCACTTGACCGTTCCCATCGGGTGATTAGGTGTTGTTCTGGACCCCGCCATGCCACTGAGTTTCTTTAACTGATGGAACAACTGATTTTCGAATTCTCCCCCTTGGTCATGGTGGATGCGGGAGGGGAACCCAAACTTCAGGGCAAAGTCATTGAAGATGAGATTTGCAGCAGTTTTTCCTGACTTTGATGTGGTGGCGTAGGCTTGAGTGAACTGCGTGTAAAATGATCAACAATCACAGGATGTACTCATATCCCCCTTTACTCTGTCTCCGAGATGGAGGAAATCTATACATACCAGTTCAAATGGCTGTGTTGTCACAATGTTTGTCGAGGAGCTCTTGTTTCATGGCCTGGCTTTTTCTGCTTGACACAGCTAGCAAGTTTTAGTCACATAGTGCTCGGTGTCAGATTGCATGTAAGGCCAGAAGAAGCGGTCACGTACTAGTGATAAGCAGTGCGGTCAGTACCTTGTGTCCCATGTTATTGTGCAACTCTTCGATCACTTTACCTTCTACTGCTCTGGTAAGAACTAACTGCTTGCGGGCTGTGGTGATTCTGTAAAAAATACCATCACTGTCGATTGTCAATTTGTCCCATTCTCTGAATAGGCATTTAATCTTTGATCAATTTTTGCAACTTTAACTGTTATTTTACGACATTAAATCAGCACAAACGATGACGAGGATCCAACTCTTATGCCTCTCTTATCCCTCTTTTGGATCAGCTGATTATTGCTGTAGTTGTCTCCCCTTCAGCTGATACTGACATAGATGAGCTGAAATTGGCACAAAGGCTCTTTCTATTACCCTCTACTGCTTGTATAGTGGCGACAACTTATTGTCTGGTGAAGCTCCTCAGAACATTCTCTCATCCCAGTGACTCTACATCCAGTGGCATCCTCCAAAGCTTTTATCCTCCATCTTCTCTCTACTGACTACTTTATTGTAAATTATCAGCCAATTCTACCCACTGGAAGTGGTTGCTTCTTTCATATTTAGCTGAGCGAGTTGTTATCAGCTGTATCAGTGAAGTCATAATACAAATAATCATGAACTTATCATTGATTCCCATTTTAGATAGAAATTCTAGCTTGCCAAGTGGTAGTTTTAGTTCTTCTCAGCTGCTATTAAGGTTCGAAACCCATCAATACCTAAGCTTCCCATCTGCTCTTGATAAAAACTGCTCCCAAAGCCTTGAGTGTGCCGCATCAGTGTGTACAACAAGTAAGCTCATGATGAAGATCAGGAAACCTAAGACTGGTGGGTGAAGCAGACACTCAATCAGCTGTTCAAGTACCTGTTTGATACTGGTCAGTCCACAGGATTGGCTTGTTTGAGGGCTGCGCTTACTTTCCTTTGTTTTTGCTTTCCGTGGGTGGTCAGTAATTTCTCTGAATCTGCTTTCAGGAGGTCCTTACTGAAACACTGCCCTCTAGAAAAGTCTTTGATGTACTGTCTGTTCAGTAGTGAGTAAAACCAAGCATTTTGAGCTGGCCCACAGTCTGTGGTCTGATCTCTTTCAATGCTCTTACTGCTTCAAAATCGAAACAGGTCAACTTTATAAAGTTCTGCAGACACTTTCTTCTGCCCAAATAACGGACCTGGGGTTTAAAGAGATCACACTTACTTGTGGCTTGAGTTTGATGCCATACTCTCTGAGGCAGCTGCAAAACCTTTTGCCTGTGCAGCTGTCAAAGAAGTTTACTGAAAACTAGCATGTCGTCCAGATAAGGAATGAAGATGTTTGTCCCGACCCTTCCAAACATTCCTCCACCACACCCCTTGTGGCTGCAGGAGCATTCATGAGGCGAATGCATACGTATCCCCCTCACTTAGAGTCCCCATGGGGTCACAAATGCTGTCAGTAGTCTACTTTCTTCAGAATAACCATGGTGATATGCTTTTCCCTGATCTAAAAGAGAACCAGAATTTACACTAAAACTGTCACATGATGTCCTGGATGGGGATGAGCTGGCAGTGGAAGATGTGTCTTTCTGTTCAGGTCTCTGTAAT
>NW_025537173.1:0-35292 GCF_020615455.1 Coregonus clupeaformis | reverse complement strand
AGTATTTAGTCAGCCATCAATGTGTGCAAGTTCTCCCACTTAAAAAGATGAGAGGGCCTGTAATTTTCATCATAGGTTCATGTCAACTATGACAGACAAAATGAGAAAAGAAAATCCAGAAAATCACATGGTGGATTTTAATGAATTTATTTGCAAATTATGGTGGAAAATAAGTATTTGGTCAGTAAAAAAAGTTTCTCAATACTTTGTTATATACCCTTCGTTGGCAATGACACAGGTCAAACAGTCTTTCTGTAAGGTTTTCACACACTGTTGCTGGTATTTTGGCCCATTCCTCCATGCAGATCTCCTCTAGAGCAGTGATGTTTTGGGCTGGGTCGCTACGCAACACGGGACTTTCAACTCCCTCAAAGATTTTCTATGGGGTTGAGATCTGGAGACTGGCTAGGGCCACTCCAGGACCTTGAAATGCTTCTTACGAAGCCACTCCTTCGTTGCCCGGGCGGTGTGTTTGGGATCATTGTCATGCTGAAAGACCCAGCCACGTTTCATCTTTCAATGCCCTTGCTGATGGAAGGAGGTTTTCACTCAAAATCTCACGATACATGGCCCCCATTCATTCTCTCCCTTTACACGGATCAGTCGTCCTGGTCCCTTTGCAGAAAAAACAGCCCCAAAGCATGATGTTTCCCACCCCCATGCTTCACAGTAGGTATGCGGTGTTCTTTGGATGCAACTCAGCATTCTTTGTCCTCAAACACTGACGAGTTGAGTTTTTACCAAAAGTTCTATTTTGGTTTCATCTGACCATATGACATTCTCCCAATCCTCTTCTGGATCATCCAAATGCACTCCAGCAAACTTCAGACGGGCCTGGACATGTACTGGCTTAAGCAGGGGACACATCTGGCACTGCAGGATTTGAGTCCCTGGCGGCGTAGTGTGTTACTGATGGTAGGCTTTGTTACTTTGGTCCCAGCTCTCTGCAGGTCATTCACTAGGTCCCCCCGTGTGGTTCTGGGATTTTTGCTCACCGTTCTTGTGATCATTTTGACCCCACGTGGTGAGATCTTCTCGTGGAGCCCCAGATCGAGGGAGATTATCAGTGGTCTTGTATGTCTTCCATTTCCTAATAATTGCTCCCACAGTTGGATTTCTTCAAAACCAAGCTGCTTACCTATTACAGATTCAGTCTTCCCAGCCTGGTGCAGGTCTACAATTTTGTTTCTGGTGTCCTTTGACAGCTCTTTGGTCTTGGCCATAGTGGAGTTTGGAGTGTGACTGTTTGAGGTTGTGGACAGGTGTCTTTTTATACTGATAACAAGGTCAAACAGGTGCCATTAATACAGGTAACGAGTGGAGGACAGAGGAGCCTCTTAAGAAGTTGTTACAGGTCTGTGAGAGCCAGAAATCTTGCTTGTTTGTAGGTGACCAAAATACTTATTTTCCACCATAATTTGCAAATAAATTCATAAAAAATCCTACAATGTGATTTTCTGGATTTTTTTCTCAATTTGTCTGTCATAGTTGACGTGTACCTAGCGATGAAAATTACAGGCCTCTCTCATCTTTTTTAAGTGGGAGAACTTGCACAATTGGTGGCTGACTAAATACTTTTTTTTCCCCACTGTATTACCTCAACTAACCCGTACCTCTGAATATTGGCTCGTCAATTACACCTTGTATATAGCCTTTTATATTGTTATTTTATTGTGTTACTATTTTTCATTTAGTTTATTTAGCAAATGTTTCTTAATTACTTTTTTGGTTTTCGATAGTTAGCTTTTCACGGTAAGGTCTACACCTGTTGTATTCAGCGCATGTGACAAATATAAGCATTAGATTTGATTTAAGACAGTTCAATGGTTATCAATGGTTATGTATCATTCATTTAAATTACCTTTCAACCGATTATGCCTTTAACAGCATCTGTGATTTAGTTATTGTTCATGTAGTACAGTATGTTTCATTACCCTCATCCTATATTGTTATTTATTTTGCTCTTTTACACCCAGTATCTCCCTATTTGCACATAATCTCTGCACATCTAGCATTCCAGTGTTAATACTATTGTAATTATTTTGCACTATAGCCTATTTATTGCCTTACCTCCATAACTTGCTACATTTGCACACACTGTATATATATTTTCTGTTGTATTTTTGACTTTATGTTTTTTACCCCATATGTAACTCTGTGTTGTTTTTATCGCACTGCTTTGCTTTATCTTGGCCAGGTCGCAGTTGTAAATGAGAACTTGTTCTCAACTGGCTTACCTGGTTAAATAAAGGTGAAATAAAAATAAAATTAAAAAAATGTTTCCATTCATAAAAACAGACTGTCTCCCTTGTTTCTTTCTTGTTCCATGGCTCCCCCTCGTGGCTCAACACCAGCCGTTACACTGTTCTCTCCCTAGAAAAGGGCGCTTACTCTCATTCTGGTAACACACATCTTATAGGTTGAATGAACGAATAACATTGCTGAAACACTGCTGCACCTGATCAAACGAATTTGAAAACGCACATACAGTATATTTTGTATATTTATTTCATACAATTACACACTTTATCCTGGACACCAGTAGTTAACAAAATACACAAGGATACACTATTTGATTTCTATCTAACAAAGATGAATCACCAATTCCTTTAAATTTCCACATATTTCACATATTTTTATGCCTCATATGTGCTTTTGGTGTTTCTAGAGGAAACAATCGAAAACACTACAACTACTACTTAAAAACATGATAAAACATGGTAAAAGTATCCACCTGACATATTAATACAATCAAGAGTTTAGTAATACACTGTATCCTATATGACTGGATATCTAATTATTGACTGTGAAAAACATTTCCTGACCAGAGCTGTCTTTTCAGTTTATATAAATAAAAGCTATATATAAGTGCCTTTCAAAACAACCAAAGACACAAAAAATAAAGGACAGATTTGTGTACATAAAAATGTAAGTTCTAGTTATTTTACAACCTGTGTTTGTCACTGCTTTAGATTTTTTCTTGATTTGAATGTAAACGTACGAGTCCACTTTCTGTTCACCTTGTTTGTGAAGCAGGGGTTGGAACCAAAATTATTTTCCAATCGTTTCATTCTGGAACAGAATCATACTTTTTTTGTGTCTGTTCCACTATTCCGACCAGCAAAATAAGGTCTGAACCGGTTCCAACCACCCAAAAGTACCGGTTTCTATCATTCCTTTCTGTTCTTTTTAAACCTCTGAAATATTGATTTTTTTACATTTATTTCGACATCAAATCACTTCACCAATTAGTGTGGATAGAGCAGCTTGCTACGGAGTGGGTAAGCTATTTCATCTTTATAGGGAAGTCGTTAAGAGCAAAATAGTATTTTGCGGCAACAGCATTGTTTAATCATAATGAAAGACAAACACACTGTGCAGCCAGTCACTATGGACAAGTGCAGGGCACGAGATGCGACTGAAATTTTGCTGGTGGGAAGAGAGGGTGGAGGAGGAGGCCTGGCTTGAAGCGCTGGGCATCTTGTCATGACATGCATTATCTGAATTAGGCCCACAGAATTATACCTACGGAGGAGGTATAATTATACCTACGGAGGGGAACTTTGAATGTCTTTGAACTTCTGAGAGTTGGTTAACTGTTGGACGAGAACTAACGTTAGCTAACAAGCTTGTGTGTGCAGAACAGTACTGGAATTAAAAACACGTCTTATCTTTTTGTAGTTAATAAATCCAATGTGAAACGGTATAACTATAGTATCCTTAACTAGCATTGAAAAAGTTAATCCATTCTTCTCTAATAAAAAATCTCTCTCTAATTTCTGAATCACGCTTATAACGTTGTCAGTAGGCTACAGTAACCTATGGTCGGTGGGGGAGGGGCAGTAGCCTAAACATGCATGCAAACTGGCAAAGATTTCCAGCTGGCAGGTAGACACTGGAATACGTTTCTGAGTGACAGAGTGAGGGCTTTGCATCAGGCGCTTTGTTGCAATTTTTGTGGGAATGGAAAAAATGCCCAGAACAAAGAAGAACTATATTAACCGGTTCCCATGCTTTTAAAATAATGGTTCTGTTCCGGAACAGTATAGATCACTTTTGTTCCTGGTTCTGATTCTGTTCGTCTAATAATTTCCTTATTTTAATACAAGTAAATGCAGGTGATGTGCCTGCAGGGGGGTCTCCCTGGGAGTATGTGAGTGAGCTGGCATGTGTGTTTGACAGTGAGTGTGTGGGTGTCTTCCCATTCACGTCTTAATAATATATCCAGAGTGTAGTGTGGGCCTGAGCACAGCAGGTTACGACTGTGAGAGAGAGAATAGAAAGAGAGGGAGAGAAAGTAGAGAGAAAGATTGTTTGTCTGCCTGCCTTCCTGCGTGTGTGTGGTCATTGTTAGGTCCTTTACGGGTATGACTCTAAAAAGCTGAATTTGGTGGGAAACTAGAGGTTCACAAAAGTGGGGAATATGCATTCCCCTAAAAGCCAAGGAGTGCACAGTACATCAACTGTCCAACTACACACTAAAATCAGCCATTTGGTTAGTTGAGACACATCATTGTGGTTCAACCTGCCTGCTTTTGGTGGTACAGAGATGAAGCACTATAGGCAGAATACTGCCTCTACGCGGCTCTGTCCTGCTGTTTTTAAACTGTTCCATACTATACAGCTATGCCATGACAATAAATGCTTTTTAACTTAGTAATCAACATTCAGGGGAGAGTCTGTTGGGTGAGTATAGGCTTGGGCACACAACACACACACACACACACACACACACTCAATGCCTGCCCCCGTTATAAGCGTAGTCTGCCTTGTTGTGCATGACCAGTCTGTTGTCAACGAAGTAGTAGCTGTCCGATCTCGTCTCGTAGGGATGCTCCACCATCTGACGAACTGGAAGGGAACATTTATTATTCTGTATTTCACGTTATTCCAATCCATATACTACTGCTAAATACAATGTCTGGAAAATGTATTCAAAAGGTGATGTGCATTTCCTTCAGTAAATGATTGCATTTCCACATAAATGTAATGTACACATTTTACTTATTTACTCCTACATTTTATTTATGTAGCACTTTTCACAAAAACATCAGTAACAAAGTGCTTCATGGCCGGGTCATTGACTACTGGGTGGGATAAAACTCACCCAAGCTCTCGGACAGCTGAGGGAACTACGTGAGATGTGTTCGCAGGTGTTGCGGCTGTTTGGGGATACAGAAGCCGAAGTCAAAGTCAAAGCTCTTCAGGAGGTGATCCCTGAAGTAGTGCCTCTCAATCATCCTGAAGCTGTTCAGAGGCCGGGTGCCAACTGTAAACTCCACTCTGACACACAGACAGAGAGAGAGACAGGCAGACAGACAGACCGACAGAGGGGGGGTAAACATGCAGTAGGTACTGTATGTGAGTAAACGTGTGGATAGAAAAACATGCTGTCTGTTCTGTTCTGTGTGTGTGTGTGTGTGTGTGTGTGTGTGTGTGTGTGTGTGTGTGTGTGTGTGTGTGTGTGTGTGTGTGTGTGTGTGTGTGTGTGTGTGTGTGTGTGTGTGTGTGTGTGTGAGCGAGAGAGAGAGAGAGAGAGAGAGAGAAAGAGAGAATTAACACACGTGGCTCCCACTGTCCTCAGTCGTAGAATGCAGCTGGAACTGGTAGCGTGACGAAACGTCGCGGCACTCATGTCTCCCTCTCCATTCTCCTCATCTTCCTCTGAGGTCAAAGACACAACACACACCATTTATTTTTACACCAATGGCACAGTGATGAATTCCAGTAGATACAACAAACACAAACACAGGATCATATTGGTCAGACACACACAAACTGAGGAGGGAATATGGACTGTACCTGTAGAGGTGGTTTGGCGATTTCAAACAACACAGTCCCTGTCTCCAGGTCTCTGATTTTAAAGCGGGATGAAATCTATGTTGAAGATGTTGTCCTCTGGTTTACACAGGTACCCTGGGATGGACAGACAGATTATGGGTAGTCAGTGGCTGTTTTACAAGATCTAGAGGGCAATACAATTATCTATCTTCTGATCTATCCATCTATCATAGCGACTATGCAGGTAAATAGACAGACATTCGCGTGCCAATTCTACTCAACGTCACACTGTATGTAAATGCCACTGTGTGTAAATGCATCGTTCAGAAAATATATAGCCTACCCCGTGTAGCAACCCGCAATCCTAGGACCTCTTCAGGGGTGATGTGGCCAACTTGTGTCCGAAGATCATCTTCTGTGACGGGCCTACTATCAACCTGTGCTTCGCCGAGACTTGAGTCTCTTCAGAACCCCTCCACTTGGCTTGCGCCCCCGTGCAACAGCCGCGGAACTGTGCCCGGTGCTCGAGACATTCTCAGCAGCAACAGGCGGGTCGATGCGGGCTTTAGCTCCGCTCATAATTCCCAGCTATGATGACAACCTTGTCTGTCTCTCTCTGTCTCTGTCTCTCTCTCTCTCTCTCTCTCTACCTCAAGAGTAATAACGATGGCGTCGTAGTTGTCGACTGACAAACCTCCGCTTCTTGTTGATGGGTCAAACGCTTGTTTTTGTACGCACTATGCTGTACAGTTGCTATGACAACTGATCAGAGCGCAAGTGCAGGTGAGAGGGGACTTTCAAAGGAATAACACTAGGTGTCAGGATGTGCACCACACCTGGCATAGGCTACACCTGCTTGCTTAAACGCGCACTCTGACTTTTTTTGCGCAAAAGGTATTTTGCAGCGATTGCGCCAAAATTGATTTACGCATGCGGTGGGCAAAGGCATTGAACCATGGCGCCTACAGTTGTTGTTTTTAACCCCCACTGTATCACAATCCCTCAATATTTAAAAGTTACAATCTGTATGATGTCCTGCAGTACCAGCATTGATTCAGGAAGAGCCTCAAAACGAATTTATGCTTGATCCGAAATGTGGAGGGGGTGACGCAATTGCGGAGCCTCCAGAGGCATGCAGGGGACAAATTCAGTACGCATCACCCATGTGCCTCCCGAATTGTGTAACAATGCAGAGGGATCCTTATAGCTCAGTATAGCTCCGCATTGACATGATTGATTGACGGTAGGTGGGGCAGGAGGTCCTGTATAAACATAAACTCACTTCATTGACAACTTCCATCACAACAGCTCTGCTCAACAGCGCCGCGCTGCTCCAGGAAGCGCAAAAAGTATGATGCTCTCCATGAAGCCAAAAAGTATGATGCCATATGTCCACCAAATGCTCATAGTTTTGCTGTATGTTGTTTTTGCCAGATGTCTAGTCCACATTTTCCATATTTGGCGGCACCCTCTGTAGCTCAGTTGGTAGAGCATGGTGTTTGCAATGCCAGGGTTGTGGGTTCGATTCCCACGGGGGCCAGTATGAAAATGTATACACTCACTAACTGTAAATCGCTCTGGATAAGAGCGTCTACTAAATGACTGAAATGTAAATGGAGAAGGTCATTTCGCTGTCTCTGGGTTCCCTGCCATGTTTGACCAAAGTGCTGATTCCTACATGCTAAAAATGTTGCATGGAGACACATTGCCAATATGATTGGATTACCTGGTCAGTTGAATGTGAAATAATTAGTTGGAAAGTGGAAGCTAGACGCTGGTAATGTCTTAGCAAAGTGGTTAGCTTTATAGTTAGATAGCTAGCTAACTGGCTTGACTGTTTATGAACTTCTGTTTGTACCACAGCAAGGTAAAGCAATGCAGGAGTAAAAAATATTGAACGCATGCAGTACACAGAACGCACCGCAGCCTAGTGTGGCATTCTCAACCCAGCGTTGCGGACTGCTCCATTGACAATGAATGACTTCTGTTGGAACACAAAGAGTTAATGCATTTGTTGGACATGAGGCTTGAATGCCCCTGACTTCTGCAGAGGCCATATCAACATAAATGCTGCACCGCCAATGCAGATGCCAGATTGACCATGCAGCTTGCCTTTTATGAGTTTTAGGATGCTGTACTGTTTTACCCTAGCTGAAAATCGAAGGTTGTAGGCTATTAGCCTATATGCCTAAGTTTTATTTTAGCCTAGGCATAAGCCTACTAATTAAACTTTCAAAACCACAACTACTAGTCTACTTAATAGCACATTATGGCCAGAGGCAGAGGAAGTAAATCAAATTCACCATCAACACTCAGCGGGATTTGAGTGTCTTGAACTGTGAAATTAACCCTTTCCCTAGTAGACACAGAGGACTAATTTCCTGGAGTAATAAAGAGCCATTTCAGAAACTTTAGAGCCAAGGAATGTGTTTCTTCTCTCATACGGGAGTAAAAAATGCCCAGTTCACTGATTCAATAAATAATTTATAATATATATATATATATATATATATATATACACTACCAGTCAAAAGAGTGTGCAAAGCTGTCATCAAGGCAAAAGGTGGCTATTTGAAGAATCTCAAACATAAAATATATTTTGATTTGTTTAACACTTTTTTGGTTACTACATGATTCCATATGTGTTATTTCATAGTTTTGATGTCTTCCACTATTATTCTACAATGTAGAAAATAGTACAAATAAAGAAAAACCCTTGAATGAGTAGGTGTGTCCAAACTTTTGACTTGTACTGTATATACACTACCGTTCAAAAGTTTTAGAACACCTTCTCATTCAAGGGTTTTACAGACAGCATCACCAGCAAAGCACCCCCACACCATAACACCTCCTCCTCCATGCTTTACGGGGGGAAATACACATACAGAGATCATCCGTTCACCACACGCGTCTCACAAAGACACGGCGGTTGGAACCAAAATCTCAAATTTGGACTCCAGACCAAAGGACACATTTCCACAGGTCTAATGTCCTTTGCTCGTGTTTCTTGGCTCAAGCAAGTCTCTTCTTCTTATTGGTGTCCTCTAGTAGTGGTTTCTTTGCAGCAATTCGACCATGAAGGCCTGATTCACACAGTCTCCTCTGAACAGTTGAGATGTGTCTGTTACTTGAACTCTGTGAAGCATTTATTTGGGCTGCAATTTCTGAGGCTGGTAACTCTAATTAACTTATTCTCTGCAGCAGAGGTAACTCTGGGTCTTCCATTCCTGTGGCGGTCCTCATGAGAGCCAGTTTCATCATAGCGCTTCATTGTTTTTGTGACTGCACTTGAAGAAACTTTCAAAGTTCTTGAAATTTTCCGGATTGACTGACCTTCATGTCTTAAAGTAATGATGGACTGTTGTTTCTCTTTGCTTATTTGAGCTGTTCTTGCCATAATATGGATTGGTCTTTTACCAAATAGGGCTATCTTCTGTATACCACCCCTACCTTGTCACAACACAACTGATTGGCTCAAACGCATTAAGAAGGAAAGAAATTCCACAAATTAACTTTTAAGAAGGGACACCTGTTGATTGAAATGCATTCCAGGTGACTACCTCATGAAGCTGGTTGAGAGAATGCCAAGAATGTGCAAAGCTGTCATCAAGGCAAAGGGTGGCTATTTGAAGAATCTCAAATATAAAATATATTTTGATTTGTTTAACACTTTTTTGGTTACTACATTCCATATATGTTATTTCATAGTTTTGATGTCTTCACTATTATTCTACAATGTAGAAAATAGTTTAAAAAAAAAAGAAAAACCCTTGAATGAGTAGGTGTTCTAAAACTTTTGACCGGTAGTGTATATATGTACCGTCAAATCTTGGGTGAGAACCTCCCTTCCCTCAGCCAGGGCATTGAAAATGGGTCGTGGATGGGTATTCCAGCATGACAATGACCCAAAACACACGGCCAAGGCAACAAAGGAGTGGCTCAAGAAGAAGCACATTAAGGTCCTGGAGTGGCCTAGCCAGTCTCCAGACCTTAATCTCATTGAAAATCTGTGGAGGGGAGCTGAAGGTTCGAGTTGCCAAACGTCAGCCTCGAAACCTTAATGACTTGGAGAAGATCTGCAAGAGGAGTGGGACAAAATCCCTCCTGAGATGTGTGCAAACCTGGTGGCCAACTACAAGAAATGTCTGACCTCTGTGATTGCCAAAAAGGGTTTTGCCACCAAGTACTAAGTCATGTTTTGCAGAGGGGTCAAATACTTATTTCCATCATTAAAATGCAAATCAATTTATAACATTTTTGACATGCGTTTTTCTGGATTTTGTTGTTGTTATTCTGTCTCTCACTGTTCAAATAAACCTACCATTAAAATTATAGACTGATCATGTCTTTGTCAGTGGGCAAACGTACAAAATCAGCAGGGGATCAAATACTTTTTTCCCTCACTGTATATATATATATGATATTATTATTATTTTTATATATATATTTTTCGCCTCAACCCTGCTTCCCGCGGATATGCATATAGAACTGTTCTGTGCATAATTTTGTATGCCATCATGCAGGACAAGCTAGTGATTTGAAATCACTACTCTATATGGGAACAACCAGTTCAATTTATTGATGTTGCTAGAGATGAATGTGACAGAAGAACAGAAACAAACAAGATTAATTGTTGAAATGCGCCCCTGTGCTCTGCCAGCCTATGAAACCAGTAGGTCGATAGGAGTATAACTTTAATATGTTCTAATTATTCATTTAGGTCGAACAGGGTGAAAATGATCTTCTCCATGCTGTTAACCGTTTTCCAGCCTTGTAAGGCACATGTGCAAGTATGGGAAAATGTGGGTTGAGACATCCAGCAAAAACAACATATGGAAAAACACATGTGCATCTGGTGGACATATGGCGTTAGGGGGTGGTTTGGTGGTTTATCTACTTCTGTTTCCGATACCCTGTTTCTGTTACCACAAGGCAAAGCAATGTAATGCACAAATTGGAAAAATCCAATGCATGTCACACACTGCAGGCATCACAACCTAGTCAGGCAGAACGGCAGAGTCACAAACAGTGTGGATTGCCTTTCACTGAAATGAATGGACTTCCACCAGAACGTCTAAAGGAGAGCTAGCGAGAATGACGAAAACGGGTACAGAGTTAGCAAAGATGAGAGTGAGAATGAAGGTGATGAGAATACTGGATGGACTACAGTTACTAAAGAATGGATAAAGAGCGCTAAAATAATGTTTAAAATGCTGTCTAGTAATCCTACTGCTCATGGCACAACTACTTCACAGTTTGTAGTAGGAGTGGGGTTTGAGGATAAGAAGATGCACTTGGGATATTCATTTGATGTTGCCAAGATGGTGAAGAAAGTGTTGGGTACTGTGGAATCTGTGAGGGTGACCAGAAGTGGAATTTTGTAGAATTTTTTGTGTGTCGGGAGAACAAAAGGAGAGCACGTTCGCCTCACCAGAATCAAGGAGAAAGAGGTGATTGCCTTCGATTTTCGGAGCAGGGCACCAATCAAGGGCATGATTCTGGAGTCTCTGAGAAGATCAAGATGAACATTCCTGGAGTAGTTGGGGCATGACGATTGACGCGTATGTTCAATTGAAAGAAGATAGAGACTACGTCTGTGTTACTGTTTTTTGATGAGGAGTCGCTCCACACATGTCAAGATGGGATATGTGAGTTACCCTGTGAGGGCATTTGTCCCCAGGTTACAGCAGTGTTCCAACTGCAAAGCATTTGGGCATACGTAAAAATGTATGCACACATGACTGTAAGTCGCTTTGGATAAAAGCGTCTGCTAAATGGCATATTATTATTATTATTATTAAAGTGTTTGCAAAGAGTATGACTTGAGTGATTACTTTGCTCCGGAAGATGATGATGTTGAATGTTGCAATTGTGGTGGGAAGCATGCACATGAGTTCCCTGAATGTCCTGTAAGGGGGAAGGAGGCCGTGATTGCTAAGATAAGAGCTGTTCAGCATGTCTCCTATGCCGAGACAGCAAGAAAAGGTAAAGAATGTTCTAGTGGTTCTGTTGCCTTGGAGTAACCGCAGTCCAGCGCTGTGGGTGCTGTTCGCAAGGTGCAGGATCCAGATACCCTTGTCGTGAAGAAAGTAGATTTTTAGGCATTTATTGCTATGGTGATAAACTGCACTGCAGGAGCAGATAAGAACTCAAAGATAAATATCATCGTATCTGCAGCTGAACGCTTCTTGGGAATGCAGGATGTAATGGGTGAGGAGCTGCATGGTGTATTGACTGGCACAGCGGTTCTGTCATCTCAGGTCAACCATATCTGAGTAGGGCTCTGAGTGTGTTTAGGGCGAAGTTTTTAATTTTGTTTTCGGATGTTTGAGTGGATTAAATGTTTTAGTTTATTTCCGTTTTCCGTTTTGGATTTCTCCTTTTTTTTTTCACAACCAGTAGTGGGTGGCAATACATTGTTTCCAGTGAAGTCTGCCCTGAAACATCACTGAAGAAGAAGAAGAAGAAGAAGAAGAAGAAGAAGAAGAAGAAGAAGAAGAAGAAGAAGAAGAAGAAGCAGCACATACAGTTTGGCACAGTTGGTGTGCACAAGGCTTGACTGTCCGGACTGCCACTCTAGGGACTCGCGGACCATCGTTCGCTGTGGCACAATATTATTATTGTGTGGGATCTGTGTTGAATGACTTTGGAGAGAGACACATTTGTCAAACAGCCTCTGTTCCACACATATTGTAATCTGGAGATCCTGAAGATAACAAGTAAAGTCTCAAGTCTATTCATATGAAACACCTGACTTGTCAGTTGGTCACAGCTATAAGTAACAGCTGCGTTATCGTTAAGCGGGCTAGAATGGTACTTTTGGTTGAATTGTTTTCAAAGTGAAAGACTCATAATCATTATCAAAACAGGTAGACTCGAAGTATATGATCATAAAAAGCTTTTAATTTGTCACTATAGGCTAGGGATATGCAACAAGGAAAAGGGCTATTGAACTATTTCACTACCAGGAGTCATAACATAGCAGGAGGTCATTCCAGGACTTTTATAATATGGTTTTTATTATAGCGCCTTTATGGTTTTGATATGCCTGTATTTATCCGCTCTCTACCTGCGGTGAAGGAGAGATTAGACTACATGAGTTCAAGTCAG
This sequence comes from Coregonus clupeaformis, assembly GCF_020615455.1. Lineage (NCBI taxonomy): Eukaryota > Metazoa > Chordata > Actinopteri > Salmoniformes > Salmonidae > Coregonus > Coregonus clupeaformis. The sequence goes on along the minus strand of NW_025537173.1, from coordinate 22,401 downwards.
GTCATTGTGTGCTGCATTTATTGGTCACGTATTAACACCAACTGAAGGTTACAGAGTCATACAAGGGGTTTGTTTCGCTTGTTTTTCTTACAACCAACCATTATTTTCCAAAACTTTTAGCACGTTGCTGTATAAAATAATACGTCTTCAACATCAGTCTGCAAAGGATAGACTCGGAAGGTAAAGTGTATTTTTGTATTTTCTTTTGTGGACTGACTGCAAACACACATAAAACGATTTGAGACTGGTGGAAGCTGAGTTGCAGGTGTTTTAGAATTGCAAATACAAGAAGCATAAACAACATTTAACACAGGCATATTTTGGGATCTATTACATGGGGTGGAATAGATCATAGATAATGCAAATAACAGAATTGGCTGCTAGGTATTTGTCAGAAAGTGATTATGTTGCAAACATTTACCAATAGATCGTATCTAACTATGTGACAGAGTCCTATTCAATCAAAACCTGTCCTTAAAAGTGGAAACCCAGTTGATTGATGAGAGCCCTAAGTGCCACTACTATTATGACAGGGCTAGAAAGGGGTAGTCCCACAGGGCTCAAAAGTAGTGCACTTTATAGGGAATTAGAGTGCCATTTGGGATGCACACCTATGCCTCGCAGTCAGACCTTGGGGGCTCCCTCACTATGCCTGCAGTCAGACCTTGGGGCTCCTCACTATGCCTCGCAGTCAGACCTTGGGGCTCCTCACTATGCCTCGCAGTCAGACCTTGGGGCTCCTCACTATGCCTCGCAGTCAGACCTTGGGGCTCCTCACTATGCCCTCGCAGTCAGACCTTGGGGCTCCTCACTATGCCTCTGCAGTCAGACCTTGGGGCTCCTCACTATGCCTCGCAGTCAGACCTTGGGGCTCCTCACTATGCCTCGCAGTCAGACCTTGGGGCTCCTCACTATGCCTCGCAGTCAGACCTTGGGGGCTCCCTCACTATGCCTCGCAGTCAGACCTTGGGGCTCCTCACTATGCCTCGCAGTCAGACCTTGGGGCTCCCCTCACTATGCCTCGCAGTCAGACCTTGGGGCTCCTCACTATGCCTCGCAGTCAGACCTTGGGGCTCCTCACTATGCCTCGCAGTCAGACCTTGGGGCTCCTCACTATGCCTCGCAGTCAGACCTTGGGGCTCCTCACTATGCCTCGCAGTCAGACCTTGGGGCTCCTCACTATGCCTCGCAGTCAGACCTTGGGGCTCCTCACTATGCCCTCGCAGTCAGACCTTGGGGCTCCTCACTATGCCTCGCAGTCAGACCTTGGGGCTCCTCACTATGCCTCGCAGTCAGACCTTGGGGCTCCCTCACTATGCCTCGCAGTCAGACCTTGGGGCTCCTCACTGTGCCTCGCAGTCAGACCTTGGGGCTCCTCACTATGCCTCGCAGTCAGACCTTGGGGCTCCTCACTATGCCTCGTAGTCAGACCTTGGGGCTCCTCACTATGCCTCGCAGTCAGACCTTGGGGCTCCTCACTATGCCTCGCAGTCAGACCTTGGGGCTCCTCACTATGCCTCGCAGTCAGACCTTGGGCTCCTCACTATGCCTCGCAGTCAGACCTTGGGGGCTCCTCACTATGCCTCGCAGTCAGACCTTGGGGGCTCCCTCACTATGCCTCGCAGTCAGACCTTGGGGCTCCTCACTATGCCTCGCAGTCAGACCTTGGGGCTCCTCACTATGCCTCGCAGTCAGACCTTGGGGCTCCTCACTATGCCTCGCAGTCAGACCTTGGGGCTCCTCACTATGCCTCGCAGTCAGACCTTGGGGCTCCTCACTATGCCTCGCAGTCAGACCTTGGGGCTCCTCACTATGCCCTCGCAGTCAGACCTTGGGGCTCCTCACTATGCCCTCGCAGTCAGACCTTGGGGCTCCTCACTATGCCTCGCAGTCAGACCTTGGGGCTCCTCACTATGCCTCGCAGTCAGACCTTGGGGCTCCTCACTATGCCTCGCAGTCAGACCTTGGGGCTCCTCACTATGCCTCGCAGTCAGACCTTGGGGCTCCCTCACTATGCCTCGCAGTCAGACCTTGGGGCTCCTCACTATGCCTCGCAGTCAGACCTTGGGGCTCCTCACTATGCCTCGCAGTCAGACCTTGGGGCTCCTCACTATGCCTCGCAGTCAGACCTTGGGGCTCCTCACTATGCCTCGCAGTCAGACCTTGGGGCTCCTCACTATGCCTCGCAGTCAGACCTTGGGGCTCCTCACTATGCCTCGCAGTCAGACCTTGGGGCTCCTCACTATGCCTCGCAGTCAGACCTTGGGGCTCCTCACTATGCCTCGCAGTCAGACCTTGGGGCTCCTCACTATGCCTCGCAGTCAGACCTTGGGGCTCCTCACTATGCCTCGCAGTCAGACCTTGGGGCTCCTCACTATGCCTCGCAGTCAGACCTTGGGGCTCCTCACTATGCCTCGCAGTCAGACCTTGGGGGCTCCTCACTATGCCTCGCAGTCAGACCTTGGGGCTCCTCACTATGCCTCGCAGTCAGACCTTGGGGCTCCTCACTATGCCCTCGCAGTCAGACCTTGGGGCTCCTCACTATGCCTTCGCAGTCAGACCTTGGGGCTCCTCACTATGCCTCGCAGTCAGACCTTGGGGCTCCTCACTATGCCCCTCGCAGTCAGACCTTGGGGCTCCTCACTATGCCTCGCAGTCAGACCTTGGGGCTCCTCACTATGCCTCGCAGTCAGACCTTGGGGCTCCTCACTATGCCTCGCAGTCAGACCTTGGGGCTCCTCACTATGCCTCGCAGTCAGACCTTGGGGCTCCTCACTATGCCTCGCAGTCAGACCTTGGGGCTCCTCACTATGCCCTCGCAGTCAGACCTTGGGGCTCCTCACTATGCCTCGCAGTCAGACCTTGGGGGCTCCTCACTATGCCTCGCAGTCAGACCTTGGGGCTCCTCACTATGCCTCGCAGTCAGACCTTGGGGCTCCTCACTATGCCTCGCAGTCAGACCTTGGGGCTCCTCACTATGCCTCGCAGTCAGACCTTGGGGCTCCTCACTATGCCTCGCAGTCAGACCTTGGGGCTCCTCACATGATTTTAAAGTGCTTCATATATGGAGCAGTGGTGTGTGGTTGGACTGGTTTATACTACACTCTGACAGCTGACAGGAAAAACCAGACAGGATGTGCAACATGCAACTGGGACACATTTGTGTTTTGTTCCATTCAAATTTCGATGACATCCCTCACAAATCAACCAAACAACCTGGCTTGACTCTAGTGTCAATCTAAGTATGGTTAGAAATAAGAACAGCTTCCTTCAAACAACTCAAACAAATTTATAGTATAGAGATTTTGCGCAATCAGCTATCCTAGTATCAATCAGAGATAAAAAGCTATTTGGATTTGAGATTAAGGGCTCTATTCAATCCCTATCATGGAAGTTCAGCATTACGGTGTGATTTAAATTTAAAGGCAATGTTCACGCGTTAGCGGAGACTACATTCACTGTAAACGCTGCATATGTCAGCTCAATCGGAAATTAAATTATTAAAATGTATAGCGCGCAATCTATAACGCTTTAGCGTACAGACTGAATAGAGCCCTAGATCATGAATATCAGGCCAAGGAGCAGTATCCCACTGGGCACAGACGTCAGTTCAACGTCTATTTTTTATTTACATTTGGTTGAGTTGTCAACTAACGTGAATTCAACGTGAAATCAACAACAACAAAATTAACATGACATTGTATTTAGGTTAAAAGTTGGGTGAAAAAAAATACTAAATTCCCTTACATTAATGACTTTTAGCAAATCCAATCAGTTTTCAATGTTGATTCAATGTCATTACATTGATTGTTTTTGTTGTTGAAATGACGTGGAAACAACAATGATTCAACCAGTTTTTGCCCAGTGGGATGTCACTGTTTATTTGAGTGTAAGCAACAGCACTTTTTGTAGACAATCCCCATATTTTAAGTGATCATAAGTTTACGATTTATCATCTTTAAGTGACTATAGTGCTAAAGGTTTGCATTTGGTTGCAAATCCCTCGCTAAAATAAGTGAATTGTTATACATAATGTAGAATTGGATGTCAAACAAAATGCAAACAACAGACATTTATTTTGCTGACATAACAATAATACTGCACAGTTACGGTATACAGTGGGGAAAAAAAGTATTTAGTCAGCCACCAATTGTGCAAGTTCTCCCACTTAAAAAGATGAGAGAGGCCTGTAATTTTCATCATAGGTACACGTCAACTATGACAGACAAAATGAGAAAAAAAATCCAGAAAATCACATTGTAGGATGTTTAATGAATTTATTTGCTAATTATGGTGGAAAATAAGTATTTGGTCAATAACAAAAGTTTCTCAATACTTTGTTATATACCCTTTGTTGGCAATGACACAGGTCAAACGTTTTCTGTAAGTCTTCACAAGGTTTTCACACACTGTTGCTGGTATTTTGGCCCATTCCTCCATGCAGATCTCCTCTAGAGCAGTGATGTTTTGGGGCTGTCGCTCCTTTGTTGCCCGGGCGGTGTGTTTGGAATCATTGTCATGCTGAAAGACCCAGCCAGGTTTTCACTCAAAATCTCACGATACATGGCCCCATTCATTCTTTCCTTTACACGGATCAGTCGTCCTGGTCCCTTTGCAGAAAAGCAGCCCCAAAGCATGATGTTTCCACCCCCATGCTTCACAGTAGGTATGGTGTTCTTTGGATGCAACTCAGCATTCTTTGTCCTCCAAACACGACGAGTTGAGTTTTTACCAAAAAGTTATATTTTGGTTTCATCTGACCATATGACATTCTCCCAATCCTCTTCTGGATCATCCAAATGCACTCTAGCAAACTTCAGACGGGCCTGGACATGTACTGGCTTAAGCAGGGGGACACGTCTGGCACTGCAGGATTTGAGTCCCTGGCGTAGTGTGTTACTGATGGTAGGCTTTGTTACTTTGGTCCCAGCTCTCTGCAGGTCATTCACTAGGTCCCCTCGTGTGGTTCTGGGATTTTTGCTCACCGTTCTTGTGATCATTTTGACCCCACGGGGTGAGATCTTGCGTGGAGCCCCAGATCGAGGGAGATTATCAGTGGTCTTGTATGTCTTCCATTTCCTAATAATTGCTCCCATAGTTGATTTCTTCAAACCAAGCTGCTTACCTATTGCAGATTCAGTCTTCCCAGCCTGGTGCAGGTCTACAATTTTGTTTCTGGTGTCCTTTGACAGCTCTTTGGTCTTGGCCATAGTGGAGTCTGGAGTGTGACTGTTTGAGGTTGTGGACAGGTGTCTTTTATACTGATAACAAGTTCAAACAGGTGCCATTAGTACAGGTAACGAGTGGAGGTGTAACGATCCCGGCAGTCTGAGTCGGGTCCTGTCTGGTGACTAGTTTTTCTGTTCGTGATCTCCAGTTTCCCGAGGGTTCGGGAACGCTCCGGGGAGCTCTCTTGATTTCCGCACCTGCATCCCATCAGCAATCTGCACACCTGGTCCTGATCATCACCCTTCTTAGGCTCTGGCCTAACATCCAGTCCCTGCCGGATCGTTAGCCATGAACAGTATGTTTGTCAGTGTATCAGCCTTGGAGTTTCTAGCGTTAGTTTTGTTGTTTTGCACCTTGTTGGCTTGCCGTGTACTTACCTCCGTTTTGTTCTATCTGCAGTCAATCCCCCGGAACCTTCACCCAACCCCTGCCTGGTTGTCGGCGGCTGCCGAGCCATTCTTGGATCCACCACTGCACCTCCACCAACTCATCTCCGCCGTCCGCTCTGTCCCCTGGATTATTCTACATCGTTTTTGGAATCTGTTAAATAAATACTCACCTTCGTTTCAACTCACCTTGTCCTGGTCTGCTTCTGGGTTCTGGCTTAGTAAACCGTGACAGGAGGACAGAGGAGCCTCTTAAAGAAGTTGTTACAGGTCTGTGAGAGCCAGAAATCTTGCTTGTTTGTAGGTGACCAAATACTTATTTTCCACCATAATTTGCAAATAAATTCATTACAAATCCTACAATGTGATTTTCTGGATTTTTTTTTCTCATTTTGTCTGTCATAGTTGACGTGTACCTATGATGAAAGTTACAGGCCTCTCTCATCTTTTTAAGTGGGAGAACTTGCACAATTGGTGGCTGACTAAATACTTTTTCCCCCCACTGTAAGAGGTAGCTTGTAGTATGTCTCACTTTGTTTAGTTTTAGAGGTAGGTATTTTTCCTCTGTAAAAATCTAATCCAACCAGCCTCTTTTAGCTTGGCCTTAGAGAACCAAACTGACTGGCTTTTAACCCAGAGTATCACCAGAATATGTGAAAGTGATACGTTATGGTGAAAGCATTTGTCAGAGAGTGACAGCTAAATGTGAAGTAAAGGATATTATTTGTTTTCTAACTGGCTTCATGTAGCACCAATAGCCTAAAATAGCCTTTCTTCTTCTTCTCTGTCTCTCTTCTTACTTCTTCCTCCCCTCCCTTTCTGTCCCTTCTCCTCCCTGCTCACCTCTCCCTTTCTCCCCACATTCTCCTTTTCCACCCATTCTCCACTCCTCTCTTCCCCCTCTTTGGTTTCTCTCTTCTCAAGAACGAAGTGAGGGCATGGCAGCTCGTGTGGAAATGGCATCTGGTGAGGTGGGCCAAGCAGGAGGGGCTGGCGTCAAGCCTGCGCCCGGCCCCAAACCTCGCCTGACTCCCAAACCCTTCTCACTGCAGAGGAACACCACCTTACGCTCCATCCTAGCCCCAAAGACACTCACAACGACTCCACAGCCATCTCAGACCACACCCACTACACCCACGACCTCCAGCAAACCAGGGCCTAATCAGCCTATCAGTGCCCCTGTGTCTGACTCAAGCAGCGCTGTGAAACTCGATGCAGAGAGCACCATGATACCTGAACCGACTAATGCTCTCAAAGCTCCTTCAGCCATAACACCCCACACTGACTCAACCCACACCACTAAACAAAACCAAGCTGCTCTTTCCACATCCAGCTCCCTTACTGCCCCAACATCTGAGCCACCGGCTAGTACCATATCTGACCCAACTGGAACCTCAGAGGCAAATCAAGTCAGTGAATCTGAACTGAATGAACATGGAGACTCTGATACAGGCCACTCCGCTACTGGAACTGAGGCTGTACCATCACCATCGGTTACCTCAGCTCCCCTTCAACCCCAGTCTGAAGACACTGTGAGCGAGCCCACCTCTGCGGTCGTCAGGCACCAAGCTGGGGAGGATCAGGCAGCCCACTGGGGAGGAGGCAGGAAGAGGCTGTCCATGGAGCTCACCTCCAGGGTTGAGTTGGCCGGCCGCTCGCTCCCCTCACAGCCACCAGCCAAAGACAACAAACAGAACCAGGAACAGGCGACCAAGAGAGAGACTGCAGTCCTCAAAGTGTCTGTCCTCAGAACCAAGGAGGAAGAGAAGATACCAGATTCACCAGGGACACCGTTTGACCCGGAGTGCAGACTCAAGCACTCAGCAACGCTGAAGGAAGAGAGGGATGGAGAAGGGGTAAAGGAGGAAGGAGAAGAGAAAGTGAGCTGCATACAACGGAGGATCAGTTTGCTGCTGGACTACTCCTCGAGGCCAGAGGCTCTGACCAAGAGGGAGGAAGTACCTGGTCCAATTAAACAAGCAGACGGTTCTGGGGGTGTGAAACAGCGAATTAAAGACTGGGCATTAGACACACCTCCTGTTCAGGCATCCAATCAGAGGGTGGATGTTGCCCCTCAACCAATCCCTTATCAGAGTTTACCCTGCATTGGGTGTTACTGGGGGGTCGTTGGCGACGAGCGAAAGCGTTCAGCTAGCTCCCCAAGAGGACAAGGCTTATACCCTATGTCGCTCAGGACATTCTGGGATAAAGGTTAATAGGGAGGAGATAGAGGATGAGGAAGAGGAGGGAGAAGAGGAGGAGGGAGAGGAGAAGAGGGCCCAGGTGGCACTCTACAAACCAGTAGGGAGACTTCTTCGGATGAAAGATGGAGGGAAGAAACAGGAGCTAGTGATTGATCAAATAGAGAAAGATATGGAGACCAAGGTGCAAGAGGAGGAAAAAGTGAAACAGCTGGAGCTAGAAGAGAGACAGGCAGTGAAGGAGAGGGAGAAAGAAAAGGAAAGGGAGAGACAGAGAGAGGAAAAAGAGAGAAAGACGAAAGAGGGGAGAGAAAGGCAAAGAGAAATAGAGAGGGAAAGGGATAGACAGCGTCAAAGAGAGGAGGAAGAGAGGGAGAGAAAGAGGAAGGAAGAGGAGAGGGAGAGAGATAGACAAATTCAACTTGAGAGGGAAAAGGAGATACTGAGAAAGGAGGAAGAGAGGGAGAGGAGGAAAGAAGAGGAGAGGGAGACAGAAAGACAGATAGAAGTGAAGCGGGAAAGGGTTAGACAGAGAGAGGAAGAAGAGAGGGAGAGGATTAGAGTGGAAGAGGGGAGATTGAGAGAGAAGGAAATGGACAAACTCATAGAAGAGGAGAGAGAAAGGGAAAGAAAGAGAGAGGAGGAAAGGATGAAGGAAGATGAGAGACAGAGAGAAGAAGGGCGGGCAAGAGAAAGACAAAGAGAGGAAGAGAGCGAGAAAGAAGAGTCCCCAGTACAGTTGATCACTCTTGAACCTGACCAACCTCCCAAGCCAGAGCCTCCTTCTCGTTCCCCTACCATCCCCATCATAGAACCCATACCGAAGGATGAGGAGCAGCCTCACATCAATGTGGTCTACAACTTTTCTATCAAAGAGGAGAAGCCTCTTATTGAGGTGGTCTATGATAATTTCTCTGTCAAGCTCGGGAGGTGGGGGTCTCAGGCCAGGCTCCTTGCTGACCGTGCCCAGGTTGAGACACCTTCCCCTGGAAGGTCACCGGGCCCCTCAGACACCGACCTCCAGAGAACCGTTGTTAACGCCCAGGAGCCACTCCGCGTCAAACCTCACCAAGCCGAGGGGGACATAGAGTGGGGAGTCCCCACCCCAGATAAAGGGATGGAGAAGGAGGACGAGAAGGTGGATGCGGAAGAAAACGTGGACACAGAGGAGGTAAGCAAGGGGACGGTGAGAGGGGGAGGGAGAGAATTTGAAAATTATCTCCACAAAAAAGGTATTTCATGGCCTTTTTCCTTTGCAACACTAGTATGGACAGACTTACCATGGGCTTAAAACCTGGTGTTATACTAGGGAAATTGTGTTTCCATAGCTAGGGCTGACACTATGGACAAGCAGAAACAACAAGCTCTTTATTTAATTATGCAGTACAAGCTATTATGAGATCTCAAGGCAGCCCACATGAAAAAAATACTATAGTATACTATGGTCTAAATACTGTAGTACTATTATATTTATATAATATAGTATTCACTGTAGTGTTTTTGCAGATTTTACTGTAGTATTTTTGCGGACATGACTGTAGTATACTGTTGTTTTTGCGGACATGATTGTAGTGTTTTTGCGGACATGACTAGTATAGTGTAGTGTTTTTACGGACATGTCTGTAGTATACTATAGTAGTCACTAGTGTTTTTGCAGACTTTACTGTAGTATTTACTGTAGTGTTTTTGAGTACATGACTGTAGTATTTTTGCAGACATGACTTTAGGACATTGTAGTAACACTCGCCAACTAGAATATAAACAGTTAACTGCATTTATATAAACAATAAATATTTTTGAAATGCAAATGACTTTACTTAAAGACAGTCCCCTTTTTGCAGGGCGCTGCCAATAAACTGTCTGGACCTCAAACCAGCAAAGCCTCTCCAAACAAACCAACTGAAAACAAAAGGACATTATTGCAGTGGCTTTACATAATGAACCTCTAGAATATTGTCAGACGTGAATAAACTCACTGATGGTTAAACTCAACACATACCATTCAGAACAATCAACCACTACCCAAACATTTCTTCTAGACAGTATGGTCACAAAATGGTTCACAGAAATAAACCAACAGCAACGCCGAGGTACAGCCTATACACACAAAGTACCTTCCAGGTACAACATTCTCATGACCAAGAGGTGATTTTATACATTTCCTGCATGTCTCCCCTATTAGGGGTACCCAGGGAAACACAGACCAAAACTTTAGTTCCTAGCCTGTCACGCTATTCTTCAGTTACAAGATTGTAACAGATTGAGGTTTAGGTGAGGGGTTATGGTGATGCCCATCTACTGTGGGACTCCAGTTAAAGAGCAGGCAGAGGCAGAGATGCAGTTCAGTTTAAGAGTCTATAGATTCAGGTAATGGAGATGATACATTGAAGGGAATGATTGAGAGTTGTTGACATGAGACTTTTGACTTGAGACTTGGTTGACTTTGTATGGAGAATGGTTGATCTAAAAGGAGACACAGAAAGGTGCAAATAATAATGGGCAATAACAGCAATGAACATACATAATTAATCAGCTGTTAATGGCAATAATCAATTACAATATGCAAATGCCTTAAGCATACAGTACCAGTCAAAAGTTTGGACACACCTACTCATTTAAGGGTTTTTCTTTATTTTTACTATTTTCTACATTGTAGACATTCTAAACAAATCAAAATATATTTTAGATTTTAGATTCTTCAAAGTAGCCACCCTTTGCCTTGATGACAGCTTTGCACACTCTTGGTATCCCTCTCAACCAGCTTCATGAGGTAGTCAACTGGAATGCATTTCAATTAACAGGTGTGCCTTGTTAAAAGTTAATTTGTGGAATTTCTTTCCTTCTTAATGCGTTTGAGCCAATCAGTTGTGTTGTGACAAGGTAAGGGTGGTATACAGAAGATAGCCCTATCTGGTAAAAGACCAAGTCCATATTATGGCAAGAAGAGCTCAAATAAGCAAAGAGAAATGACAGTCCATCATTACTTTAAGACATGAAGGTCAGTCAATCCGGAAAATGTCAAGAACTTTGAAAAAATGGGTTTAAATTATCCAGGCTCTGTCGTAGCCGGCCGCGACCGGGAGACCCATGGGGCGGCGCACAACAGCGTCGTCCAGGGCAGGGGAGGGAATGGCTGGCAGGGATGTAGCTCAGTTGGTAGGGCATGGCGTTTGCAACACCAGGGTTGTGGGTTTGATTCCCACGGGGGGCCAGTATGAAAAAAATAAAAAATAATGTATGCACTCACTAACTGTAAGTCGCTCTGGATAAGAGCGTCTGCTAAATGACTAAAATGTAAATTAGATTTTTTTACCCCTACAGATCTACACAACCTACTACACATTTTCAAAGTGAAAGAAAGTTCTAAAACCTTTTCCAAATTAATTAGAAATAAAAAATCGAAGATGTCTCACTAACTGTAAATCGCTCTGTCCACATACTTTTGGCCATGTAGTGTGTGTATATACTGTATATACTGAACAACAATATAAACACAACATGTAAAGTGTTTGTCCCATGTTTCATGAGCTGAAATAAAAGATCCCAGACATTTTCCAAAAACCTTATTTCTCTCAAATGTTGTGCACAAATTTGTTTACATCCCTGTTAGTGAGCATTTTATCCTTTGCCAAGATAATCCATCCACCTGACAGGTGTGGCATATCAAAACGCTGATTAAACAGCACGATCATTACACAGGTGCACGTTATGCTGGGGACAATGAAAGGCCACTCTAAAATGTGCAGTTTTGTCACACAACACAATGCCACAGATTCCTCAAGTTTTGAGGGAGCGTGCAATTGGCATGCTGACTGCAGGAATGTCCACCAGAGCTGTTGCCAGAGAATTGAATGTTAATTTCTCTACCATAAGCCGCCTCAAACGTCGTTTTAGAGAATTTGGCAGTACGTCCAACCGGCCTCACAACCGCAGACCACGTGTATAGTGTTGTGTGGGCGAGCGGTTTGCTGATGTCAACCTTGTGAACAGAGTGCCCCATGGTGGCGGTGGGGTTATGGTATGGGCAGGCATAAGCTACGGACAACGAACACAATTGCATTTTATCGATGGAAATTTGAATGCACAGAGATACCGTGACGAGATCCTGAGGCCTATTGTCGTGCCATTCATCCGCCGCCATCACTTCATGTTTCAGCATGATAATACACGGCCCAATGTCGCAAGGTTATGTACACAATTCCTGGAAGCTGAAAATGTCCCAGTTCTTCCATGTTCTGCATACTCACCAGACGTCACCCATTGAGCATGTTTGGGATGCTCTGGATCATGTGTATGACAGCGTGTTCCAGTTCCTGCCAATATCCAGCAACTTCGCACAGCCATTGAAGAGGAGTGGGACAACATTCCACAGGCCACAATCAACAGCCTGATCAATTCTATGCAAATGAGGTGTGTCGCGCTGCATGAGGCAAATTGTGGTCACACCAGACACTGACTGGTTTTCTGATCCACGCTCCAACCAAAGCATATCTGTATTCCCAGTCATGTGAAATCCATAGATTAGGGCCTAATGATTTTATTTCAATTGACCAATTTCCTAATATGAACTGCAACTCAGTTAAAATCTTTGAAATTGTTGCATGTTGCGTTTATATTTTTGTTCAGCATATAAACTCCAGTGTAGGACTAGGCATATAAGGAAGATAAGTCATGTGGAGATGTTCATATTGAAACATACCATTTCTTTTGTTCTTAACTTTTTTGATAAGGTTAGTACATATTTTCTCAGGGGACCCCACAGGGGACCAGACCCCAAGTTTGGGAATGACTGTACTAAACTCCTCCTGCATGTATTGCAGCCTGCCTCAGCCTCACCTCAGTAGCCTACTCTCTGTAAAGCCATGTTATTATGAGAACTTAGTAGCCTATTTTTTTGCTCCTGCTGAGGTAGGCTCCTTTTAACATTAGCTTCTTACTTCATCCTTCTAGCTGGCTAAGTAATACTAGCCAGAGCCCTTCAACGTTACTGCAATATAAGTTTCTGCCGGCAGCTAGCCACCTGAATGACTATCTATAAGCGACTATTTACCAGTTGTGCAGTCATTTTCAGAGAGTCGTTTTTTGTTCGCTTTGTGGGATGTCTGTAGACACGACAGGAGTTACAGGACAGTTTTAAATTGCCTTTTGTCTGGCATCTCGCATACACAATCCTGTCAGCAGCGTCTCTAGTTGGCTACTTGAGCCTACTCCGAGCTGAAGTAGTTTGTTTCATGTCTCAGGCCCCTCGGCCTGTGCCACGAGAGGCGGAGTTAGCCGTTTGAGAAAGTGGTGAATGTGCTGCTAAAAAGGCAAATCCGGGAGGCATATCCGGGGACGAGGCGAACATAAAGAACAAACCACTGTTTATGATTCCACTCGTTTGCAAAGAGGCACGATTAGAACTCCGTCAGATCAAGAATATAAGCAATCTGAGCTTTGATCAACGCTGCGAGCAATATTTACATGTTGACCCGTAACTGATTTTAAACTTCTTTTTTTGGACGTTGATTCTTGGTCCGGTCCAGACTAAACATAGACATCTATGATTGGTTCAGATTTGGTCCTGTCCGGACTGGCCTTGATTTGGCCCAAATATAGATGTCTATGTAGGGTATTTGCCTTTCACGCCACGACCTGGGTTTGTCGGTCCCTACGTTGGTGTCAGAAATGGGATGGCAGCCATGACCGTGAAACATCATGACTGGTAGTCGAAGCAGTATGGTGGAATCTCCTTCTACTAGCCCAGAATTCCACTGATCCTGCTTTTAGATTTGTGGGAGTACTGATGTGAACTAGTATAGGCCTACACTTCCAACTAAGCATTTACTGATGGCGACATCTTTTGGCAGTCTTTTTTTGGGGTGTTCTTTTGGTGCAGTCCGGACCGGCCATGATTTCAACGTGTTGATTCTTGGTCCGGTTCAAACATATACGTCTATAATTGGTTCAGATTTGGTCCGGACCTGTGTTGATTGGCCCAAACATAGAAGTCTACAAGGCTGCCTTTACACAGGCAGCTCAATTCTGATATTTTTTCCACTAATTGGTCTTTGGTCCGGACCAAATCTGAACCAATCATAGACATCTATGTTTCACAAGTTTGGACAGCACAGTACATTACAGTAGAGCACAACAGAGTACAGTACAGTAGAGTTTAATTCAGTAGAGTACACTACATTACAGTACAGTACACAGTAAAGAAAAATAGAGTATAGTACAGTACAGTACATTAAAGTACAATACAGTAGAGCACAGTAAAGTACAATAAAGTAAAGAGAAGTATAGTGTACTGTATTGTACCCTACTTTACTCTAATATGGTATATACTGAACTAAACTGTACTATACTTTTCTTAACTGTGTACTAGATTGTAATATACTATACAATACTGAATTAAACTGTTCTGTACTCTACTGTACTCTACTGAATTAAACTCTACTGTACTCTGCTGTGCTCTACTGTACTGAAATAAACTATACTGTACTCTACTGTACTAAACTGCCGTACTGTAATGGGATGTTCAAACTTGTGAAACATAGCTTAGACGTCTATGATTCGTTCAGATTTGGATCTGGTCCACACCGACCAAATTTGTACTTGTTTAGGGGAAGAGCTCATTTGAATAATACCCAGCATGCGTGTTTTTTTTAAAGCATTTATATTTGGGTAATTCAGCAGATGCTCTTATCCAGAGTGAATGACAGTGCATTCAACTAAGGTCGATAAACAACAACATATCACAGTCATAGCAAGAAAAGAAAATCTGTAACCGTTACTGAGAATGTTATTGTAGTTGAAGTGGTCTGGTGGTTTATTCTATATGTTTGACTGCAATGAACATCATCGTTGCCTGTTTTTAAAGTGCTTGAAAAAGTGAACATAAACGCATGTGACAGATGAGAGATATTATAATTATTCTGTTGCAATCTTCATCTGGCTCCTCTTTCCTATATGATTGTGATGTAACGCTTACTTAATTGAGAATGTATGTGCAGTTGAAATTTGTCCATAGAATCAATGACCGAGAAATACATATTTTCAAAATCTGTAAATTAAGTCAATTCAACGTCCGGATGTACTCTACTGAACTAAACTGTATTGTACTTTTCTTTACTGTACAGTAGAGTAAAGTCATGGAAAAAGCAGTTGTTCATAATGTTTTGTACACTCAGTGCCTAATGAAAGTGTACGCACCCCTTGTAGTCTTTACATTTTGCTGCCTTAAAATTACATCTAAAAAGGGTTTCAATTAGATTTTGTCCCCTACAGATCTACACAACCTACTGCACATTTCAAAGTGAAAGAAAGTTATAAAACCTTTTCCAAATGAATTACAAATAAAACATCAAAGATGTCTTGATTGCTTATGTCTTTGCAACCCCAGAGTTAATACTTGGTGGAGGCTTATTTGGCAGCCATTACAGCTGTGAATAATTTTGAATAATATTCTACAAGTATTGCACAACTCTTAGGGCAACATACCCGTATGCCCATTGTTTTAGTCAAAATTGCTCAAGCTCAGTAAATTTGGTTGGGAATCATTGATGGACAGCAATATTCATTTTCAAGCAAATTTAAGTCAGGATTTAGACTAGCCCACTCAGGAACACTTAACACCTATTGGAAAGCCATTCTGGTGTTCCTGTATGGTCCAGTCTCCATCCTGATTTAAACTGCTAAACAAAAATCTGAGACAAGGTTTGAATATTGCTGTCCATCAATGATTCCCAACCACATTTACTGAGCTTGAGAAATTTTGACCAAAGCAATGGGTTGCCCTATGAGTTTGGCAAGGTTGGTAGGATATTATTCAAAATGATTCACAGCTGTAATGGCTGCCAAAGGTGCTTCTACCAAGTATTACATTTACATTTCATTTACATTTAAGTCATTTAGCAGACGCTCTTATCCAGAGCGACTTACA
The DNA here is from genome assembly GCF_020615455.1 of Coregonus clupeaformis. Classification (NCBI taxonomy): domain Eukaryota; kingdom Metazoa; phylum Chordata; class Actinopteri; order Salmoniformes; family Salmonidae; genus Coregonus; species Coregonus clupeaformis. The sequence continues at coordinate 6,661 of NW_025537173.1, read as the reverse complement.
AATTGGTGCATTCACCCTATAGCCAGTGGGTTAACCACTTTACAATATATATATATATATATATATATTTATTTATTTATTATATTTTATTTTGGGCGGGGTAGAAGGATTACTTCATCCTATCCCAGGTACAGTGGGGAAAAAAAAGTATTTAGTCAGCCACCAATTGTGCAAGTTCCCGCTTAAAAAGATGAGAGAGGCCTGTAATTTTCATCACAGGACAACGCTAACTATGACAGACAAATTGAGAGAAAATCCAGAAAATCACATTGTAGGATTTTTAATAAATTTATTTGCAAATTATGGTGGAAAATAAGTATTTGGTCATATAACAAAAGTTTCTCAATACTTTGTTATATACCCTTTTGTTGGCAATGACACAGGTCAAACATTTTCTGTAAAGTCTTCACAGGTTTTCACAGCTACTGTTGCTGGGGTATTTTTGGCCCATTCCTCCATGCAGATCTCCTCTAGAGCAGTGATGTTTTGGGGCTGTCGCTGGGACAACACAGACTTTTCAACTCCCTCAAAGATTTTCATGGGGTTGAGATCTGGAGACTGGCTAAGGCCACTCCAGGACCTTGAAATGCTTCTTTCGAAGCCACTCCTCGTTGCTCGGGGTTGTGTTTGGGATCATTGTCATGCTGAAAGACCCAGCCATGTTTCATCTTCAATGCCCTTGCTGATGGAAGGTTTTCACTCAAAATCTCAACGACTACATGGCCCCATTGCATTCTTTCCTTTACACGGTGATCAGTCGTCCTGTTCCCTTTGCAGAAAAACAGCCCCAAAGCAGATGTTTCCACCCCTATGTTTCACAGTAGGTATGGTGTTCTTTGCGGATGCAACTCAGCATTCTTTGTCCTCCTTACCAAAAAGTTCTATTTTGGTTTCATCTGACCATATGACATTCTCCCCAATCCTCTTCTGGATCATCCAAATGCACTCTAGCAAACTTCAGACGGGCCAATTTGGACATGTACTGGCTTAGCAGGGGGACACGTCTCGCACTGCAGGATTTGAGTCCCTGACGGCATAGTGTGTTACTGATGGTAGGCTTTGTTACTTTTGGGTCCCAGCTCTCTGCAGGTCATTCACTTATCCCCCCGTGGTTTCTGGGAGTTTTGCTCACCGTTCTTGTGATCATTTTGACCCACAGGGTGAGATCTTGCGTGAGCCCCCAGATCGAGGGGGAGATTATCAGTGGTCTTGCATGTCTTCCATTTCTAATTGCTCCCACAGTTGATTTCTTCAAACCAAGCTGCTTACCTATTGCAGATTCAGTCTTCCCAGCCTGGTGCAGGTCTACAATTTTGTTTCTGGTGTCGTTGACAACTCTCTTTGGTCTTGGCCATAGTGGAGTTTGGAGTGACTGTTTGAGGTTGTGGACAGGTGTCTTTTATACTGATAACAAGTTCAAACAGGTGCCATTAATTCACAGGTAACGAGTGAGGACAGAGGAGCCTCTTAAAGAAGAAGTTCTAGGGTCTGTGAGAGCCAGAAATCTTGCTTGTTTGTAGGTGACCAAATACTTATTTTCCACCATAATTTGGTCAAATAAATTATAAAAAACCCATACAATGATTTTTTGGAATTTTTTTCTTATTTGTCTGTCATAGTTGACGTTGTATTTACTGATGAAAATTACAGGCCTCTCTCATTTTTTTAAGTGGGAGAACTTGCACAATTGGTGGCTGACTAAATACTTTTTTCCCCACTGTATTCCTTAAAGAGGTCGGGTTTCAAATGTCTCCGGAAGGTGGGTGGCTCCGCTGTCACCTGGCGTCGTGAGGGAGCTTGTTCCACCATTCTGGGAACACAGAAGCGAACAGTTTTGACTGGGCTGAGCGGGGAACTAAGGCTTCCGCAGAGGAAGGGAGCCCAGCAGGCCAGAGGTGGATGAACGCAATGCCCTCGTTTGGGTGCCAGGGACTATCAGGAGCCTGAAGTGGACGGAGGTGCGTTCCCCTCACTGCTCCATAGGCAAGCACCATGGTCTTGTAACGGATGCGAAAGCTCACTGGAAGCCAGTGGAGTGTACGGAGGAGGGTGGTGTGAGAACTTGGGAAGGTTGAACACCAGACGGGCTGCCGGCATTCTGGATGAGTTGTAGGGGTTTAATGGCACAGGCAGGAGCCTCCAGCCAACAGCGAGTTGCAGTAATCCAGATGGGAGATGACAAGTGCCTGGATTAGGACCTGTGCCGCTTCCTGTGTAAGGCAGGTCGTACTCTCCGAATGTTGTAGAGCATGAACCTGTCAGATCGGGTCACCGCCTTTGATGTTAGCCGGAGAAGGGGGTGTTGTCTTGGAGTCACGCCGGCTCTTCGCGACCTCTAGGAGGGACACAACTTGAGTTGTCCCAACCGTGATGAGCGAGATCATGGAACGGGCAGTCCTTCCCGGGAGGAAGAGCAGCTCCGTCTTGCCAGGGAGTTCAGCTTGAGGTGGTGATCCGTCATCCATACTCGATGTCGGCCAGACATGCAGAGATGCGATTCGCCACCTTTATCAGAAGGGGAAAGGAGAAGATTAGTTGTATCGTCAAGCGTAGCAATGATAGGAGAGGCCATGTGAGGATATGACAGAGCCAAGTGACTTGGTGTATATAGGGAGAAAAGGAGAGGGCCTAGAACTGAGCCCTGGGGGACACCGTGGTGAGAGCACGTGGTGCGGAGACAATGCTTCTCTTGCCACGCCACTTGGTAGGAGCGACCGGTCAGGTAGGACGCAATCCAGGAGTGAGCCGCGCGGAGATGCGCTCGGAGAGGGTGGAAGAGGAGGATCTGATGGTTCACAGTATCAAAGCGCAGACAGGTCTAGAAGGACAAGAGCAGAGGGGAGAGAGAGTTAGCTTTTAGCAGTGCGGAGAGCCTCCGTGACACAGAGAAGAGCAGTCTCAGTTGAATGACCAGTCCTGAAACCTGGACTGGTTTGGATCAAGAAAGGTCATTCTGAGAGAGATAGCAAGAGAGTTGGCTAAAAAAGACTGCACGCCTGGGTCAATAGTTTCGGAAAGAAAAGAAGGGATACTGGTCTGTAGTTGTTGACATCAGTGGGATCGAGTGTTTGGTTTTTTTGAGAAGGGGTGCAACTCTACGCTCTCTTGAAGACGGAAGGGACATGGCGAGCAGTCAAGGATGAGTTGATCAGCGAGAGGTGGTGGGGAGAAGGTCACCGGAGATGGTCTGGAAAGAGAGGAGGGGATGGGGTCAAGCGGGCAGGTTGCGGCCTGCAGTCACTCGTCGCAAGATTTTATCTGAGAGAGAGAGGGAGAAAGTGTCAAAGCGATAGGGTAGAGCAGTGGCCAAGCAGGGACCAGCAGTGTCATTAGACTGCTACAACGAGGATCGGATGCTGGAATCAACCTTCTTTTTCAAAGTGGTTGATTTCAGTCATCCACGAGAGGGAGGAGGGGGTGGGGGGAGGATTCAGCAGTGAGGAGAATGTGGCAAAGAGCTTCCCTGGGTTAGAGCAGATGCTTGGAATTTAGAGTGGTAGAAAGTGGCCTTAGCAGAGAAACAGATGAAGAAAATGTAGAGAGGAGGGAGGGAAAAGATGCCGTGGTCGGCAGGAGTTTATTTTTCTTCCATTTCCGCACCAGCTGCCCCGGGAGCTCTGTTCTGTGAGCTCGCAAAGTCATCAAGCCACGGAGCTGGAGGGGAGGACCCGAGCCGGCCGGGAGTGATGGGGACACGGGAGTCAAAGGATGCGAAAGGGAGGAGAGGAGGGTTGAGGAGGGCAGAGTCAGGAGATTGGAGGGAGAAGATTGAGCAGAGGGAAGAGAGGGGATAGGATGGAAGAGGAGAGGGAGTAGTGAGAGAGAGAGAGCTAAGGTTAGCGGCGCGTTACCATCTGTGTAGGGAGGCAGAGTGGAGTAATGTGGAGGAGAGCAGAGAGAGAGAAAGGATACAAAGTAGTGGTGAGACATGTGGAGTTGCAGTGAGATTAGTAGAAGAGAGGCAACATCTAGTAAAGATGAAGTCAAGCGTATTGCCTGCCTTGTGAGTAGGGGGGACGGTGAGAGGGTGAGGTCCAAGAGGAGAGGAGTGGAAGAAGGGGAGGCAGAGAGAAATGAGTCAAATGTAAAGGCTTAGGGAGGTTGAAATCCCCCAAAAACTGTGAAGGGTGAGCCATCCCTCAGGAAAGGAACTTATCGCGTCAAGCTCTATTGATGAACTCTCCAAGAGGAACCTGGGAGGCTAGACAAATAGATGAGGATATTAAGCAATGGGCTAGTGACTGCTTGTTACAGCGTGGAATTCAAATGAGGAGATAGACAGATGGGTTAGGGGGAAAAATTGAGAAGACCAGCCACTTGGGAGAGATGAGGGATTCCTGTGCCAACACCTCTGACCAGATGCTCCGGGCTATGCGAGAACACATGGTCAGACGAGAGAGCAGTAGGAGTAGCAGTGTTTCCAGGTGGTAATCCAACTCGTCAGCGCGCCCAGGAAGTCCAGGGACTGGTGGTATGCAGGCTGGGATCAAGTCAGCCTTTGTTGGCGGCAGAACGGCAGTTCCAGGAGGCTGCCTGAGACAGCCTGGAACTCCAGGTGTGTGAGTGCAGGGACCACTTCAGGTTAAGAGAGGCAGCCCCACCGAGGTGTAAGCGTTTGTGCTCAGCCTGTGCCGGAGAGGAGAGAACAAGGGATAGGCAGAGGCATAGTTGACAGGCTGCAGCAGATGGCTACAATAATGCAGAGGAGATCGGAATGAAATGAACTAAACATCTGGGAAAAGGGAGAGAGCACCTCCCTCACCAAAAAAATATAACTCTCCCAACTTCCACCTCTTAGAAACTAGTAATTTGTTTTAATGGAACCACCCGACTAAAACTCTCCCAACTTCCACTTTAGAAATTAGAATTGTTGTAATCTACAGTGGTTCAATGTTTCAATGAATAGACTCAACTTACTTATTCAGCTAGCTGGTCTAGACTGCCAAGAAGCCAACTAGCATGCTAGCATCCAATAACACACAGTTTAGCACCAATACTTGGTTACAACAAACCTTCACAATAGTGTGTGAACACACTAAACAGATAATTCGTATCGCGTTTCTAGTTCTTTCATAACGCAGCAATGATTAAACGTTGGCTAGCTAGCACAAAGATATTGTATTTAGCTACAGTAGCCAGCTGGTAGTGTTGGCTAGCTAGCAATGGCTGCTGTGTTGACACATTTGGAAAAAAAACGGCGTACATGCGAACGATATGGCGCTAAAAAGGATATTGTTTTTAGTTGCTACCGTATGCATAATAAGCTACTGCTTAGCTAATCCAGGAGGTGAGTTAGCTAGGCTGATTACACCCGTGCTACCGCCATTTATGACTACAAAGTCCTTCTAACCTTCCACAACAACTTCCCAACTTAGCCCACGATGCCTACCGATACTATTAATAATATACAGCCCACGATGCCTACCTATAATACCTAACTACAATCTAAATACATAGTTTTAAGCCTTACTCGACAAAGCCCAAGCTATGTATAAAAGCCAAACTGGCAGACTGGGCAATCAGTAGCTGTAATTCGTACAGCTTCCACCAACCACCTAACGTTAATGCCTCGGATAATGAGGTTAGAAAAACAGCTGAATGGTGGCAGCTAGCTGGCTCCAATCACAGGTTCTCTTGCGTAGAAATAACATTGGAAACAACTAACCACATTTGCTAAAAGTTACCAGTAGCTACCATGCTAGCTAGCTAGCTAGCTTTGTTGGTCCAAGTAGTGGTCGGCCCCTAGGTACCGCATACTGGGGTCCGCCGAATACAATACCCACCTACAATAATTACCTACAAATAACCTACAATAACTACCTGGAGTAAACTACCTATAATACCTAACTCCACAATACCTACCTGGCAAACTAAATACATGGTTTAAGCTTTCTCAACACCATACCAGCTTGCCACCTGCTAGAGAAAACACAACCTCTCCCGACAACCGCTCCCGACTTTTGCCAGCTGATCTACCCCCTAAAATAATAATAATAATAATAATAATAATAATAATAATAATAATAATAATAATAATAACTCTGGGGTATGAAGACATACACAATCAATACATCCTGATTTTGCATTTATTCAGTGGCGACCCATCATTCAGGGCAGGTGGGGCAGAGCCCACCTGTTTTGAGCCCCACATTTTCTTTTTCTTTTGGGGGGTTTACTTATTTTGCATGTTATTTTGGCATTAATACGTCACATACCAGTTTGCAAACAATGTACTTTTTAAAATTATTTTTTTATCATTGAGTTAATAAAGCCGCATACAAACATGGTCTCTTTTTTGCTTTCTTGACTAAAGCACGCTCCAAAAAATGCAGGTGTTTCAGCTAAACTCTCATTGCTTTCTGTGGTGGTGGCGCAGCCACGGAAAATCTGGAACGTAGGTGTTGGTAATGTTCTAGTTGCTCCATGTTTAGCTCAGTGTTCTGTCACTCATGGGGACAGTAGTCACCGCAAAGTCTAAGGGTAGACCTCTGGCCACAGATAAAATGACGTCAAATCACGTAATATCTACAGTAGCTTTGATTGGACTGATCATGATAACGTCATACTTTCAAAATCTTAGCCTGCAGTCATCATCATTAATCAAGTTGACAATCTACTGGGAAATCCTTTTAAAATGCCTTTATTCATATGAAGAGAAATT